>NC_042621.1:56343240-56643240 GCF_901001135.1 Rhinatrema bivittatum
AACGACGTCAGGAGCGTAGGAGAGCGCAAAATGGCACCGGCCGTACGGCAACACGATTCGACTGCAGGAGGTCGTTCCGGACACCCGCTGGACTTTTGGCAAGTCTTGTGGGGGTCAGGAGGCCCCCCCCAAGCTGGCCAAAAGTCCCTGGGGGTCCAGCGGGGGTCCAGGATCGACCTCCTGCAGTCGAATCGTGTTGCCGTACAGCCGGCGCCATTTTGCGCAAAATGGCGCCGGCCGTACGGCAAAACGATTCGAGTGCAGGAGATCACTCCCGGACCCCCGCTGGACTTTTGGCAAGTCTTGTGGGGGTCAGGAGGCCCCCCCAAGCTGGCCAAAAGTCCCTGGGGGTCCAGCGGATGTCCGGGAGCAATCTCCTACGCTCCTGATGTCGGGGGACAAAAAACAAAATGGCGCCGGCGCTACCTTTGTCCTGTCATATGACAGGGCAAAGGTAGCGCCGGCGCCATTTCTACAACGCACCGCAGGCCCGAGAGTAAAAGATCACACCGGGACCCCCGCTCTGGACCCCAGGTAATTTAAGGCATTTTGGGGGGGTTCGGGAGGGTGGGGGATTTATTTTAAAGGGTCAGGGTGGGGTTTAGGGATGTTTTAGTGTGCCGGTTTTCCCGCCCTCCCCCGATTTACGATTTACACGATATTTACAAAAACAAAACCGCGACGATCCGATTCCCTCCCCCCCCAGCCGAAATCGATCGTTAAGACGATCGATCACACGATTCACATCTCTAATGTGTTGACAGTGAGATCACAAAGTCAGGGTGGTGTGAATGATGCAACAGTTCTCTGTTGCACACAGGAGATTCGGAATATGGTTGCAGGACATGGCTTCTCACATCAGTTGCTATTCCCAATACGCTGGCAAAGATGAAGTACAACGAGGCCTTATGTTCTACCCACTGTGTCATAGGAGTTCTCAAAAGTAGATTTTGCTGTTTGGACAAAATGGGGGAGCTTTAATGATTGTCACACCCATCATACAATGTTACTTTGCTTGTTAGTCCTTATTTACTCCTTCCCCTTCCATGAAAGATAATCCAGCAGAATGTTGAGCTGGTCTCATCTCTATCTTTCTTGCATTTACAGGTCCTCTGTCTGGGTCAGTTTGTCACAGAAACTACTTAGGCCTAATTAGGCCACTTACTCACAATGGAGCAATAGGTGCAAGAGATTGTAGTAGACAATGTAGACACTAATTAAACCTAACAGCAATGATATGTGGCTGGCCTAATCTTTTCATAGTGATTGCCAGTCCAAAAGACTAACGTCTCACCATACCCTTTGTGTAGGACCAGCATCACAGTGTACAGAGCTTGCCATAGCTGGTGCCTTCCTGCTTTCCTTGGCTATGTCTTGGACCTTGTCCTAGCCCCTCACATGTTGGCAAGATAGTGGCCTAGGTATGATGGAGCTCCAGCAGGGCTTAGGACATAGAGCCAAGTGCTCTAGAATTACTGGTACCTCAGTTGTTTAAAGGCACAAGCTGAAGTTACTATCATCAATCACAGACTCCTCTTGTTACAGACTGATTCCATAGCTGACATCTTAAGATCTCCACATACACATTGGATGCATGGTATCTCATGGGCCTGCAAAGACACAGATGACAGCACTGCCTCAGCTGTGGCTGAGGTATGTGCTGACATCGGAGTGTTCACCTAACAGCCCTTCATTTACAGGGTTTTGGAAAGCACATGTCAAAGATAGTGGCAAGCCCAAACTTCTCACAGGTCATTGCAAGCTAGCATATCTCATTGGGGTTGCACACCCCAATACATAGCTGGCCCCTGCTATACCTACCTAAGCAGTCAACACTCATGTACAGGTGATGAAGGCCTGGGCTGTTGGGCTATTATATTGGTTATGGTAGCTGCTCGGGGAGGTTATACTAGGATGCTGGAATGGCTCTCTGAAGGCTGGATTGGGAATAGGATGTACTCTTGCCTTAACTTCTAGTAGAAAGTAACCTCAGAAATGTGAAGATCAGAGTATATTTAGTGATGACTACAATAGCACCCACATGTCAGCTAACAAAAGGTTCACCTCATGGAATCCAAGGCAAAGTTGTGTTAGAAGCTAATAACCTAACCTGACATGTCACAGGTAACCACTGGGAAATATTGAGATGTCAGGACTAGGGATGTGAATCGTTTTAGGACGATTAAAATTATCGTACGATAATTTTAATATCGTCTTAAACCGTTATGGAACACAATACAATAGAGATTCTAACGATTTATCGTTATAAATCGTTAGAATCGTGAGCCGGCACACTAAAATCCCCTAAAACCCACCCCCGACCCTTTAAATTAAATCCCCCACCCTCCCGAACCCCCCCCAAATGAGTTAAATAACCTGCGGGTCCAGCGGCGGTCCGGAACGGCAGCGGTCCGGAACGGGCTCCTGCTCCTGAATCTTGTTGTCTTCAGCCGGCGCCATTTTCCAAAATGGTGCCGAAAAATGGCGGCGGCCATAGACGAACACGATTGGACGGCAGGAGGTCCTTCCGGACCCCCGCTGGACTTTTGGCAAGTCTCGTGGGGGTCAGGAGGCCCCCCACAAGCTGGCCAAAAGTTCCTGGAGGTCCAGCGGGGGTCAGGGAGCGATTTCCCGCCGCGAATCGTTTCCGTACGGAAAATGGCGCCGGCAGGAGATCGACTGCAGGAGGTCGTTCAGCGAGGCGCCGGAACCCTCGCTGAACGACCTCCTGCAGTCGATCTCCTGCCGGCGCCATTTTCCGTACGAAAACGATTCGCGGCGGGAAATCGCTCCCTGACCCCCGCTGGACCTCCAGGAACTTTTGGCCAGCTTGTGGGGGGCCTCCTGACCCCCACGAGACTTGCCAAAAGTCCAGCGGGGGTCCGGAAGGACCTCCTGCCGTCCAATCGTGTTCGTCTATGGCTGCCGCCATTTTTCGGCGCCATTTTGGAAAATGGCGCCGGCTGAAGACAACAAGATTCAGGAGCAGGAGCCCGTTCCGGACCGCTGCCGTTCCGGACCGCCGCTGGACCCGCAGGTTATTTAACTCATTTGGGGGGGGTTTGGGAGGGTGGGGGATTTAATTTAAAGGGTCGGGGGTGGGTTTTAGGGTGTTTTAATGTGCCGGTTTTGCGATTTTTAGATTTTTAGATTTTTCACGATTTTTCACGATTTTTCACGATATTTTACCCCCCCAAACGGCAACAATACGATTCCCTCCCCCTCCCAGCCGAAATCGATCGTTAAGACGATCGAGGACACGATTCACATCCCTAGTCAGGACACAGCAAGCTGTTCAGCTCAGGGCTAGTCATGCTGTCCTACTTTATGTAGGTACATAGAAAATAGGTAGAGTAGTTTATATGTTCCAATTGGTAGTAGCTGTTACAGCCCTTTTCCTATCTGTGGCCACACTTAAAGTACATAGTCTGAGGACTCCTGGGGAGACAAACTTTCAGAATGGTTATTTTCTAAACAGAGTGGTCACCTTTCAGGTCTTTTCTTATCTGAAGAACTTGCTTGTCCATATGGCTGCCAGGACTGGTGGCCAACCTATCACAGTAGTTGTCCTATAGAAAGCACCTCCTATGGTGTTTGAGCATTTTGGATATTGTGGATACTGAGACCAAGGCAGGTGTGTTGATAGACTCACTCATCAGCTCTGTGCATAGCATTAAGGCTAGAGAAGGTGTTGTCAGCTGATGACCTAATGAGCCTACACTCAGCTTTTCTCTAAAGCCTGACACTGTGCTAAATGCAAAAGGCAAATGCTCCCAGAGATATCATATTAGAGATGTGAATCGTGTCCTCGATCGTCTTAACGATCGATTTCGGCTGGGAGGGGGAGGGAATCGTATTGTTGCCGTTTGGGTGTGTAAACTATCGTGAAAAATCGTTAAAATCGTGAGCCGGCACACTAAACCCCCCTAAAACCCACCCCGACCCTTTAAATTAAATCCCCCACCCTCCCGAACCCCCCCCAAATGCTTTAAATTACCTGGGGATCCGGCGGTGGTCTAGAACGGCGGCGGTCCGGAACGGCCCCCTCAATAGAATCGTGTTGTCTTCAGCCGGCGCCATTTTTCAAAATGGCCGCCGCAAAATGGCGGCGGCCATAGACAAAAATGATTCGACGCAGGAGGTCGTTCCGGACCCCCGCTGGACTTTTGGCAAGTCTTGTGGGGGTCAGGAGGCCTCCCCAAGCTGGCCAAAATTTTCCTGGGAGTCCAGCGGGGTTCCGGGAGCGATTTCTTGCCACGAATCGTTTTCGTACGGAAAATGGCGCCGGCAGGAGATCGACTGCAGGAGGTCGCTCAGCGGGGTTCCGGACCGCCGCTGAACGACCTCCTGCAGTCGATCTCCTGCCGGCGCCATTTTCCGTACGAAAATGATTCGCGGCAAGAAATCGCTCCCGGAACCCCGCTGGACTCCCAGGAAAATTTTGGCCAGCTTGGGGGGCCTCCTGACCCCCACAAGACTTGCCAAAAGTCCAGCGGGGGTCCGGAACGACCTCCTGCGTCGAATCGTTTTTGTCTATGGCCGCCGCCATATTGCGGCGGCCATTTTGAAAAATGGCGCCGGCTGAAGACAACACGATTCTATTGAGGGGGCCGTTCCAGACCGCCGCCGTTCTGGACCACCGCCGGATCCCCAGGTAATTTAAAGCATTGGGGGGGGGGAGGTTCGGGAGGGTGGGGGATTTAATTTAAAGGGTCGGGGGTGGGTTTTAGGGGGTTTTAGTGTGCCGGTTTTCCTGCCCTCCCCCTTCCCCCGATTTACGATTTTTTAACGATAAATCGGGGGAATTGGTATTGTATCGTGGCCCTAACGATTTTTTGACGATTTAAAATATATCGGACGATATTTTAAATCGTCAAAAAACGATTCACATCCCTATATCATATGGTAGGCATTATGGCTTGTTCACTTTCAGTGTTCTCATATAGAAAGACATACATTTAAGCCCATGTGAGGGCTGGAGGGACCCATGTCTGTAATTCAGACATGTTGGTTACCATATGTGCTTCTGACAGATGCTTGCCATGCTGCTAGGTGTAGATAATGTTCTGTGAAGAGAAATAACTCAACCTCAATAGAAAGTAGGACCAGTTTGGCGCAGACATCATTGATAGATGATGATGAGCAGACTAGGAGTATGCTGATAATGCATGGGTATGTAAACAAAGTGTTGGAGGTAGTCTGCACAAAACAATGTCAGAACAGAGATATATGGGTCTGTGTCTGGGTGAGTGATGTGCTTTGCTAGCCTCTGTCTATATCTGTGTCGGGGGTGATGTAAGGCTTGTTGTTCCCTTCCTTACCACAGCAATGCATATAACAGAACCTTCACTGTTTGTGCACACATTTAGCACACTCTGGCTTTTGACACAAGCAAGCCTATGCTTCCACTCTTTATGATGGATGTCTCAGATTTGTGAATTGGTAGGATGGGGAAAAAATGCCCTCATGCTTTCTTACCTAATATTCCACCTTGACCTGACACTGTTTATTCATTGAGTCGAGGGGTGTGTGTGTGTGTGTGTGTGTGTGTGTGTGTGTGTGAAAGTTTGCTGTGTCTGAACTCAGGTATGCTGTAGCACTTTGCTGAATGAGTACATATCTGCCTGTAGTGGTCACCTCCCACTCACCCCTGGCACTTGAGGATCTCCCACCTAGTACCTAAAGTGGGCCTATTTGTACGAGTGTTTGGGGGTGTGCATGGTTCAAAGAGCTTCAGCTGGCAGGGAAGTTGTGTGTGTGTGTGTGTGGGGTTTAGATGATGTCCACTGATTTGGGGGAAACTGGGATGGAGGGACGGGGGAGGGTCTATGGCACCCTCATGCCAGTTACTTTCAGGTTGAACAGATAAATGGATTGGGGAAGGGCTCTATGCCAGCATGTTGATGATAGCTAGAGATGGGGAGTGATCGGAGTTCTGCCATCACCTCTATTAGAGGTTCTCCTTTTTGAGACAGAGACATACTTAACCACTTATCTGTAGAACATATCCTGGTTAGTAGACATAGAGCCTGCCAAACACGGCTGCCTACCTTGAGGCTTAACCTGCCATATATACATGCTGACAGATTAGACCTACCAATTATCCATCCCTATGAAGCAGCTTAAATTTTGTGTGCATAGAATAAGTGGCACTTTTCACCAAATGATTATAGGGGGCAGGTTCATCTACTAACTGGAGCCATATCACTTGCCCACTAAGCAGCCTCATGATTATGCACCTCTGTCTACTTGCAGCCTGCTCTAACACCATGTCAGCTGCTGTATGACAACTGAGGAGGAGTCAGGGAGTTGTGTAAGACAGAGATTCCCCATAGCTCAAGAGCAGAAAGCAATGAGACTGGCTGTTAGATGGGACCAGGCAGAATTCAACAGACTGGCTGCACCTCTGTATTGGCCCTGAGTTGTGGATCTGTATATACTTGTTAGCTAAGGATGATCTCAGATCACCCTATCCTAGTGGATCATCAATGTTCAAATCTGGTGGCTCACTCCCTTCCATTCCAACCAGAAAGACAGAGGCAGTGGCACTGTTACTGTTTTTGATTTTTCTCTTCCCTGAGGGAGGGTCAGGGTAAGAGGCAGTGTGGAGATTGTAGCAGTGCTAATGCTTTTTTTTTTTTTTTTTTTAATCTCTGTCTATCTGGATACCAGTGAGGTGAATACATTGACAGACTGAAGAAAAGAAGAGTCTTACCATGCTTCAGTCTTTTTATTTCTGTTAGTGTTTAATAGCATTTTTTGTGTAGATAAGAAATGAAGTCAGTCAGCACTGAGTACATATGTGTATGTGACAGACAGTTCTCCACACTGTGAGTAAGGCATCAATAAATAAATTCCTTTGTAATATCCATCATGTCAGGACAAGAGAAAGGAGGGAATGGTAGGCTTGTCAATTATGGCAGGGGCAGATAAAATGGTGGAGAGCTAGCTCAGCCTAATAGCAGTAATAAACAAGGAAGTCTTGTTCCTAAATTGAGGAGAGGTGTTTTTTAGATGCAGAATGGCAAATGATGATGGCAGCTCAAGGCAGAAGCAATTGAAATTTGGTGAGTATGTCCCACCACTGCCAGTTACTCTTCCTGTTGTTTTGGAAAAGAGGAAAAAGGCAGGAAAGCCATCTAAGGCTGGCATTAGTGGGGCAAGGGCATGGATAGGGGCAACAGAAGAACAACAGCCACTTGATTATTCCTCTATATTGGTTACTGCTTCTGAGGCAATAGAGACAGTATTTTAAACAAATAATTCTGAGGAAGAATTTTGTCTGGGATTCCATAATCAGAAATTGAACAGCTAGTAGCTGAAGAAAAATTAGGAAGATTAGTCAGTAACATCTTAGCCTTCAGTGTGGTGATGGGGGAGATAGATGAATATACTGATGGTGATGAGAACAATGCCCAGGAAGAGCAGGCAGTGTAGGTAGAGAGCATGAGAGATGCCCCTGGCATTTTTCCTCAGGGTCCAGCCTCAACTTCAACTCCAGGGCCAGCATCAGCATAGAACAATGTAAAGAAGAGATCACAAAGACATCCCTGATCTGGAGGGCAGAGGCACTTTAATGTGAGGAAGGACCCATGTTTTGCTCAGGGTATTCACTGCAGTAAGGATACAAGTTGAGGGAAGCAAGTGTGGCATCTGTCAAATGCTGGTATGCAGTAGAGATGTGTATTGTACAGGCAATCGCTTCCGGTTTTATTTTCGTAGAACCGTGGGAAATTTTGTTTCCCGTGGTTCTGACCAGTTTTTTTTTCGGTGGTCCCGATCCGAACCCCCCCCCAACCATGATCCTTCAGATTTAATTATTTACAATCCCCCATCCTGCCGACCCCCCCCAAAACTTGCCTAAAGTCCCTGGTGGTCCAGCGGGAGTCCCGGGAGCGATCTCCTGTTCTCAGGCCGTTGGCTGCCAGTAAACAAAATAACACTGGTGGCCCTTTGCCCTTACCATGTGACATTGGTGCCATTGGGCGGCCCCTATCACAAGGTAGGAGCAATGGATGGCCGGCGCCATATTAAAAAATGGTGCGGGCCATCCATTGCTCCTACCATGTGACAGGGGCCAGCCAATGGCTCTGAAAGCCCCGGGAGTTCAGGCCTTCAAAAATTAGTGTTTTCAAACACCTAGGGTCCTAATGTAATGCAGAGGCCAACATCTTGAATTCAATGGCGAAGTCTGGTAAAGGTTTGTTACCTTGTTTTGATGAACCAAAGCTGATCCTGCTGTCGAGTACCGGGCAGGGTAATCAAATACTGACTTAAACAGTTCAAGAAACCCAGCAAGATCATTCAGGATAGGGTCATTGTGCTCCCACAGCAGTGAGGCCCAAGCCAGAGCTCTTCCGTCCAGATATGAAAGGATATAGGTGGTCATGGCATACGCTGTAGGGAAATTGTGAGGTTGTAGAGAAAAGTGCATGCAACATTGATTAATAAATCCTCTACATTTCCACACTTCACCTACGAAGCGTGTTGGAGCAGATAGAGGCACTGTAGACTTGACCGTCATTTCTGGCGGTGTAACTTCTTTACCTGTGGCAGCCGATGTATTCATCTTGCGTGCAACTGATTAAAGGCAACAGTCAAGTTGTCTAACGAATTCTGTTGTTTGGAGATTCGCTGGGCCAGGCCCGGAATGGCCTGCAAAGCGGTGAGCTGAGCCGAATCCATGGAGTTAGTAATCTGTTATGGTTATGAGTAGAGATGTGCTTCATTTTTCTGTGTCGGGTCGGGTTTCGGTTTGGGCGCTTCGTGGTAAAAATTTGTTTTCCCGTGGGTCATTTTTCGGCGAAACGGATCGGAAAAAATGAAACGGGTAAAACGAATCGAAAAAAACACAAATCGAAAAAAAACCACCCTAACCCTTCAAATTTACTTTATTACAACCCCCCCACCATCCTGATCCTTGGCCGTCGGGCCTGCCAGGAATCAAAATGGCGCTGGTGGCCCTTTGCCCTTACGATGTGACAGGGGCTACTGGCGCCAGATGGCCCGAGAGGGAGAGATCGCTCGCGGGACCCCGCTGGACCACCAGGGCTTTTACCGGCCTTTCTTCCTTCCAGCTTGTTGTAAGCTTCCAAGTTCTCTCTCCCTGTTGATTGTAACTTTGACTTATTCCTACCATTGTTATCTGTCATTTCACTTGAATTGCTACTCCAGTTATTCCCTTGTTATATTGTAAACCGATCCGATATGGTTATTTACTATGAAGGTCAGTATAAAAAACTGTTAAATAAATAAAATAAATAAGTCTTGGGGAGGGATCGGGATTGTAGCGGGGGGGGGGGGGAGTTGTAATAAAGTAAATTTGAAGGGTTGGGGGTGTTTTGTTTTTTTTTTAAATAAATGTGCCCCTCCCCCCCCGCACTAACCCGAAAAACAAAATTTTCCCAAAGTTCGGGAAAAATCCGTTTCGGGGCTCGGATCCCCTGAACCAGGACAAATTAGGCAATTTCTTTGAAATTGCCTAATTCATGATAAACAAATGCACATCTCTAGTTTTGAGGTGTTGGAGTGGATTCTTGGGTACTGCAATGATGGCCACTCCCACGGCGAGGAGCCCCATGAGGAACTGCAGTTCTAGGCTAGACTCTTTGCACGTAAACACAAAGAAGTTGTATTTATTGTACCGCACGGTGACACTGCCCGGGAAGCGGACAGCAGTGGACGGTAGCTCCAGCAGTAGTAGGCCAGGGATCTTCAGCAGAGTGGAACCGCCTCACTCGAATTGGTGAAGACAGCACAATGAACAGGAACAAGTCCAGGATGTAAGGCGCTGAAGCTGTAGGTGAGATAGACTGATAGGTTAGTACTCACTGAAGCAGAAGCTGTATCTTTGGAAGTCGTGGCAGGCAGAAGTTGTAGAGTGACAGGCACCAGATTAGGGAGAGCAGGAGCGAGTACCTGGTATCCCAGGATAGGCACCTGAAAGAAAGCAGAAGGGCCCCCGAGGAGTGGGTACCCAAATTAAAGTAGAATTACCCCGAAGGGTGGAGAGAGCTTCCTGCGACAGCTAGGAAGCGTCAGAGCAGCTTAGACCGGAGCTATTCCAATCCTTGCTAACTCAGATTGTTAGCAAATGAAGGGCAGGCTAAATACCAGGATGTGATGACGTCACTCGGAGGGGACGCCCCCGAGGTTCCCACCATGACGTGGATAAAGACGTGGGTGGCGTGCGCTTGCACACCCTGGAGGCCCTTAGGTAAAATATGGTGAACGCCGTCGCTGTTGCCAATCCGGGGACGCCGGGGAGAGTGGCATGAAGATGCGGTGGCAGCCAACTTCCCAAGGCTTGAGGAGAGAGAAGGAAGAAAGGTGAGGCACAAAGGTCGAAGCCGTCTGAGACCGACGGACGCAACAGGTCTCAGCTTATACCTGGATCCTGTCATCTCATTGCCAGCCCTGACCACTGCCCATACCTGGACTCTCTTTGACTGCTCCTTAAGGGACACTTGCCTAAGCCCTGCTGGTCCCTGGAACCCAAGGGCTCAACCTGTGGAGAATGGGGCTTGTATAGGTGAAGCTCCAGCTCCAGTCCTCATGAGGGCATGTCCATCAGCATCAACCACGACACAGCCCAAGGGTCTCACATCCGACAGTAAAAACCAGTGGAAAGGGTTTGAAAAGGAGAATACTATACCCTAAGCCGATCCCACAACCCCTTACAGCAGTCCGGGGACAGGCAAACAGCCCCCTGCCATGCGTCCAAAGTGACAACACACCATAAAGGAAATGGGGTGGTGTCCTGGGGCAAGAGGAAGGCAGCATCCAAAGTACTAAGGAGCATTGAGGAAATGATTGCCTTTGATGACCAGTAGGGCTGTGATTTTGTTTTTAACAGCATAGGCAATGTCAACAACATTGCCTATTTCATTTCAAATCATTTCTTAACTGAAAAAAAAATCACTATTTTTTTTTTTTGTTTAGCAAGCATTATTTTGATTTAGTGAGCACCGTTTGAGTTAGGGTGTAGTATTACAATTCATACAGTGCACACTAACTCAAATGGTACTTGCTAAAACAAAATAGTGCACACTAATTCAAAATTGTGTGCACTAAATGAAAAATTAAAAAAAAACAAAAGAAAACCTAATAAAACTAAAAAAAAAAAAAGAAAAAAGGGGAAAATGAAACAAAACAAAATGAACCAAAATTTTATCAATGCACATTCCTAATGACCAGCCCTTGAGAGGTGTGGAGAATATGGGCTTTAAGCGTCTGTTAAATGTGTTACCCACAATTACAAAATGCCATCCAGGACTCCATTTAGTTAGCAGGTTATCCCCGCCCTGCAGAACCAGTGCAGGTTATCCCCGCCCTGCAGAACCAGTGCATCCAGGTACAGCTGTCTAAGAAGGTGGAGAGAGTAGCGTACATTTCACCAGTAATATCTGGGTCAACATGAATGCTGCACACGCTTCCCTCTCTCTGATGACATACTGGTGGGACCTGGATGAGCCAAGGGCAGATAGCAGCTGTAGCGGGAACCAAGCATCAGGGTGTAGGTGGACTGAGCTGCACACCAGGGGATGGATAGCCCCCATACTTCATGCAATATCCTATCAGCCATACGAAAGTTGCTGAAGGGTTGGTAGCTAGACCAAAAAGGCAGGAATCCTCAGGCAGGTTTCTTTGTGAGAGACAGTTATGTAAAGATAACAAGGGCAGTGGAAGATGGGGGGCTTTTGGGGTATCTTTTGCTTTGCATACTTGCTGTGCCTGGCAGTGAGGGATTCCTTGAAGCTGGAGCCCAAGGACCATGGGAATCAATTTCTAAAGGGCCTGATACTGAGGTGCAAGAAAATATCAAAGCATTTCTATCAAAGCATAAAGATTGGGCAACTTTTCCATAGCAAGCAGGAAAAATTAAAGATGACAAATAAAATCTGATTCAAGATTTTGGCATCTACTGGAACTCCACCTATATGAAGCTACAGAGGTTGGTAAAGTAGCAGATACCCTGTCACGACTGGCTGGACTGGACTTGGGGTACACCACTTGAGGAGTGGCACTGGATGGGAGGTCAGGGCATGGGCCAGTCTTCCATCTAGCCAGCCCCCTGCCCCACAGGTTGAGCCCTTGAGATCTGGGGGCCAATAGGATTTGGCTGTGGTGGCAGTAGTACATCATGGTGAGTATTGGAGCTTGAAGTGGAACAGAGTGCAGGTAAGGACTGCAGCTTGGACCAGAACAGAGAACCTTGTTGGAGATGAAGAAGAGATGTACCAGAGACGGCTCTACGTCCTGGATCGTCAAAGGAGCGAAATAGGGTGAGAAAGCCCGGCAGGTCTCGCAGAACTGGGTCGGCATGCTCCCAGAGGGGTGACGCCCAGGCCAAGGCCTTACCATCCAGAAGGGTCAGGATATAGGTCGTCTTGGTGATTACACCTGGGAAGTAAGCCGGTTGCAGGCAGAAGTGCATATTGCATTCATTCAAAACACCCCTGCACATGAGGGGATTCTCCAAATACCGTGGAGGTGCCGGCAAGGGCACGGTAGGCCGGGGAACTGGCATAGAGGTGGAAGAAGTGAGCTTGGTAGACGTCGTGGTGGCAGTCACAGTAGCGTCTAAATGAGAGCTCAAGTTATCAATGGCTGCTGCCAGTTTTTCCAGGAACTGTTGTTGCTCACTGATCCTCTGTGCCAGGCCAGGGATGGCCTGGATAGCTGAAACCTCTGCCGGGTCCATAGACTTAATCTTGAAAACATCATATGCAGGGCTGGTGCAAGGGGATTAGGCGCCCTAAGCGAGCCTTCTCCATTGCGGGCCCCCCCCTGTTGCGCCACCACCCCCAGGTCTCAGCCCCGACTCTTACCTCATTCTCGATCACACTCGCTGACTGTGTGGTTTTCTGGGTTGCGAGCAGATTGGGCACTGCTTGCGGCCCACCAAATCTCCACTCCTCTTTGCCATGGCTCGCACCTAGTGGCGCACCAAGGGTCTCCGGCGCCCAGGGGCCAATGCATTTCTGTGCCTCTCCAGCATCCCCCCCTTAATCCTTCTTGTACTAATGCTTAAGGTCACAGAAAATCAGTGGCGTCTCTAGACAGAAGAATTGGGGGGGGGGGGGGGGGGAGAGCCAAAATTACATTTCTTCATCACACCCACCTCTATAGCATAGATCCTGCTTTAAAATTGGTTATAAAAGTGTTAATAAAAAAGTCCAAAGGGTCTTCTGCGTAATTTTAAAAAGCTGGCCAGTTTCACACTTCTAGTAAAACTACTATAAAATTATTTGATAGTAGGGATGTGAATCGATATCGGACTCGTTTCCGGTATCGAGTTCAGGTAAAAACCACGGTAAATATTCGTTCCCGCGATTCTTACCCATTTTTTTTTCCAATTATCTCTTTATTCAGCTTTTTTCAAAATTCATACATAACTCATAAAATTTGTTTACTTCACATTTCAATAGGCATTTCTAACTTAGACACATCTCAATATTTCCATAAACAAAATCAGTACATTCATCTCACTTTTTCCAAGTTAGATACTAATAATGGAGGGGGTCCATTTAATAACATACATACTTCCGAAATTACTCATTTTGTGAAGGGGCATCATCTTCCTTAATTTCTGTTGCTACTCCTAGAGGAAGGAGGAGTAGCACCCGCAGGTTTAGATATGTGACCTTTTTCTTCGGGCCATGGTGACGTGAGCTCCACCATGGCCCTGACAATCTTCCTGCTGTGTGTATCCGGCACACAGCACAGCAGTAGTTCACTGCTCAGCCGCCAGTGGGATGAGATCCATCGGCAGCCGCATGAGCCTTCATGTCGGCCATCAGCGGCTCGGTGCCCCCTAATGCTCGGCGCCCTAGGCCCAGGCCTAGTTCGCCTAGCGCTTCCACCGGCCCTGATCATATGTGGAAACTGATAGTTATATACTTATATATTTATATTTTTGTGAGCTATTCTTAAGACGGAAAAAGCGATCAACGTTTATGAGGTTTCCACTCACAAAAATATAAATATATAACTATCAGTTTCCACATATGATGTTTTCAAGAATATGACATTGTTTAATTCATCATATTACACAGTTTATTTACATATAGGGTTCATAGACTTGGCAATCTATTAGAATTTGTGGGTTCATGGGCCCTTGGCCTGAGGTGAGGGTTGGTACCACCTGTGGGAAGGAGCCCCACAGATCCCCACCTTCGGGAGGCAAGATCAGCTGTGGTAGGAGATTCAGTAATGTATCCTGCGTTACAGCCACGTGATCGTAGGTGTAGTAAAGGGAGTAATGTGGGGGATCCCGAGGAGCAGGGTGAGAGACACAGTTCAAGGAGAACCCACAGTATACTCGTTGAACAAGAGAGGCACGTACCAGAGCAGGGTCCTCTGAGAGAGAAGCGCTGGGCAGGCCCTGAGGAGTGGGGAGTGCGAGACAGGAACTTCTGGAAGTCAGCAGCGGAGAGAGACCCGAGGGGCGGGGCTGTGCAGCAAGAGAGGGTCTGGCATGGTGACGTAGGCTAACCCACGGAGCGGGGAAGCCCGGCTGAATCTGTGCAGTAGTGATGAAAGCAACCCTAGGGAGCAGGGCTGCGTACGATGGAATCTCTGGCAGAGAAACGAGGCACTACCTCAAGGAGCAGGGATGCCAAGTAGAATCACTGAAACAGAACTAAGACGCTGCCCTGCAGAGTGGGGAAGTGCAGGCACATTCTCTATGTAGAACGTAGGCGCTACCTGAGGAGCGGGGAAGCGCGGGTATAGTCTCTGCTGTGGAATGAAGACACTGCCTCGAGGAGCGGGGGAGTGCAGGAACAGCCTTTGTTGTAGGACGTAGGCACTGCCCCAAGGAGCAGGGAAGCGTGGGTCCAGACTCCAAGCAGGAGGTGGTTCCAAGGGGTGACCCTGAGGAGTAGGGAGGCCGGTAGACCGGAACTCTGGAAGGTGCAGGGCTAGCCCGAGGAATGGGGGAAGACTGGAGACGAGGTCTCACACAAGAGCACAGCAGGGTCCCCGAGGAGCGGGTACCCGAGCAGAGTCCAGATGTAGGTAGAACCGATACAGGAACCATGGGTCTGAGAAGTCAGGAGCAGGTATCAGTAGCGAAGGAACTCGTTACCAATTTGGCTAGCAAGGGGCGAAGGCGGTGCATAAGAATCCCGGCTTGGTGATGTCATCTGCAGGGGACGCTCCTGAGGTTCCCACCCTTGGATCTTCAACGGAGAGGTTGGTAGCTCTCACGTGCAGCAAGGAAGGCCCAGAGTCGGTGTGGGTGGTGGCGGCATCCCGGACACCATGAGCAGTCCTGGAAACCCGGAGAAAGGTGGCGGTGGCGGCTAGCCTCAGCCACGAGTAGGTCCAGAGATGAGAGCAGAGCAATACATGAAGTGAGTTGATCAGTCGCAGCTGTCTGCGACCGACTGTCATAACACTGATTCACTGTATTCAGCCCTTCCTGGCCTTCCAGGCCTTTCCTATTGTGTCATCCCCTCTGCTTTGTCCTTGTCTTTTCTGCGGACTGATTGCTGGATATGACCTTCACCTGGATACTGAGTACTCTTGCCTGCTGCCTGCCACTGACCCTTGCCTGGACACTGACTATTATTGTTTGTCGCTGCCTCTGACCCTTGTCTGGCCCTGGACCATCTGCCATGCCACTTCCTGAGAGACTCTTGACTAAGTCCTGCTGGCCTCCAGAACTCAAGGGCTCCATCTGCAGGAAAAGGGGCTGGTAAAGGTTAAGCCCAAGCCCAGTTTCTTCCCAGGGTACCTCTATCAGCTATTAGTGTGTGCCTGTGGTGTTTTCCCCCTAGGCTGTATCAACCATACCACAGCAGCAAGGGCCCATCACTAAAAGCCTAGCTTCTGAAAACATCTTTAAGACTCAGGCTAGTCAATCCCATTACATTCCAGCCCCTGGACTCAGAGGACTCATATCAACATGTATCAGATAACTGTAACAATTTTAAGAACAGAAGTAAACACTAGAAGTGCAAAATGACAAGAGAAAGCCAGAATGTTTTAGGAAACCAGCATAAGTTTCTTAAAATATGGCTTCAGATGTGCAAACAAAAAAGGGTGTAATTAACAGAAGAAGGGGGAGGAAAATGGCAGAGAGATATACAGCAAGAGATAATCCTTACCAATGGAAACAACTCAGTTACCCTAATAATCATAAGAAAGTGTTTGTGCTTGTTACTTCTCCGGTTAAGGAGTTAGCAATCTGTTAGGCTGGACTCCTCAAGAAGGGAGGAGTTAGCAATCTGTGATGATCTACTCCTCAAGAGGGGAGGAGCCAGCACTCTGTTGTGGACTAGACTGGAGTGTTAGCAATCTGTTGTAGATTTACTCCTCCAGAGGGGAGGAGTTAGCACTCTATTATAATTCTGCTGCTCAGAGTTAGCTATATGTTATCGAGCTTCTCCTGTAGAAGGAGGAGTTAGCAGTCTGATATGGATCTCCTCCTGGAGAGAGAAGAGTTGACAATCTGTTATCAATCCCTGCTGTTATGGATAGCAATCTGTTATAAGTCCACCAGGGAGTTAGCAATCGGTCATGGAACACCCTGTCAAGGGAAGAGCTAACAACTGTAATACTCTGTAGGCGGAGTTAATGATCTGTGGTGGGTTGGCTTCCCACAGAGTGGCAGTCGTAAAATACTGCACTAGTAATGTAATGAATGAACACTTGAGGAAACTGGTGAATCCCTGGGCCAATGGCAGATGACAGCGCCCCCAGGAGGATATCCTGAGAGGAACCACTGGCTAGGCTCGAGTATGGAGACAAACACAGATAGTTCTTTATTTAGACAGGAAGTAGAACCACCAGAGGTGGCAGTAGTAAGCTGATGTGCCTGGCAGGGCTGAAGTCCTTCAGATACTGGAATTGTGCTCTCTGGGTTGCTAAGCTGTAGAGAGAGACTATAGGTAGTGAATAGACAGTGTATGCTGGATACATAACCAGTAGTAGATGGTACACTCACAATTGTAGAGATCTGTAATGGCTTCTCTGCAACAGAGTCTTCAGTATATTCAGGAACAGGAGCCGTAGGCGGGTGCTGGTTCCTGTAAGCAGTCTGAAATGAGAGCTCACAATATCTGTGTAGGAGATGGTTTATGGAATAGAAGAGTCTTTTGGAGGGTTTTAGGAACATAGGCCCTCGTGGAGCGAGTACCGGTTCCTATCTGCGATCTATAATAGTAATGCACAAGATATAGATTATAGAGATGTGAATCGTGTCCTCGATCGTCTTAATGATCGATTTCGGCTGGGAGGGGGAGGGAATCGTATTGTTGCCGTTTGGGTGTGTAAAGTATCGTGAAAATCGTTAAAATCGTGAGCCGGCACACTAAAACCCCCTAAAACCCACCCCCGACCCTTTAAATTAAATCCCCCACCCTCCCGAACCCCCCCAAATGCCTTAAATTACCTGGGGGTCCAGCGGCACACTAAAACACGGCAACTAAAACCCCCTAAAACCCACCCCGACCCTTTAAATTAAATCCCCCCCAAATGCCTTAAATTACCTGGGGGTCCGTAGCGGCGGTCCATAGCTTAAATTACCTCCATAGCGGCGGTCCGTAGCTAAATCGGGGGAAGGGGGAGAGCAGGAAAACCGGCACACTAAATCGTGTAGTCTTCAGCTGGCGCCATTTTGCAAAATGGCCGCCGCAAAATGGCGGCGGCCATAGACCAAAATGATTCGACGCAGGAGGTCGTTCCGGACCCCCGCTGGACTTTTGGCAAGTCTTGTGGGGGTCAGGAGGCCCCCCCAAGCTGGCCAAAAGTTCGTGGGGGTCCAGCGGGGGTCAAGGAGCGATTTCCTGCCGCGAATCGTTTTCCGTACGGAAAATGGCGCCCGCAGGAGATCGACTGCAGGAGGTCGTTCAGCGAGGGTTCCTGACCCCCGGGTACCCCTGGTAATGTGGTGGAGGCAGAGCAGCGTAGAAAGAATTCCCCTTGTTAACTCGATTCGTAGTTGCAAACAAAGACCTTTTAAAGTGGAAGCAGATGACATCACTACGGGGGGACGCCCTCGATGTTTGCACCCTTGCCGGTACAAACTCTGGAGCGCGCGCCCGTGCACGCCTTTACATCATCAGGAACATGGCGGATCTGCAGCGTCAGGCCAGCCCGGGGATGCCAGGAAATACGGCGAGGAGAAGCCGCAGAAGCATCTGTCCGTCAGACCCGAAGGGAGTCGCCTCTAAGGTAGAGAGGGTGGAATGAGGGCAAAAGCAGGCACGAATGCAACAGTGCTACATTATTATCATTGCAACTATTGCTTTTGCTATATCTGTGTATTCTTCCTTGCTTCCTGGATTGTAACTTGGTATTAATAATAAACATTGTTATCCCGGTATCTATTGTGTGCTGACTCAGAGTATGAGTGTGGCTTTGTATTTTTTTAACTAGGAAATCTTGTCAGGGTACAGCTTTGTGTCTTGAAGTGGCAGATCTCACCAAGGTAATGCCTGAGGGATACTTGCCTTGCGACTTGAAATGGCAGATCTCACCAAGAGAGAATATACTTGGGGAATTCTAGGCTTTTTTGTCTTTATGTTTTACCACACCTACAATAATCCCACAAAAATGTCTTGGGGGTTTTGATGCCTTTGTGCTATTAGTGATTTCCCACACTGTATGCCTTGTGGGTTTTGATAAATTTGTGATGTTTGCGATTCCCTGCATTATGTCATGGGGGTCAGTGCTTGTCAGCATATATTATCTCTACAATCACCACAGTTATACAAAAAACAGATGGAACTATAACAGATTTAATGAGCCATTTGCAGTTTCACTGTACCAACTGTGTATATAATATATGCATGATTCAATCTTTACAGTTGCACAGAACCATATGCTACTGGTAGAATCAACTGCATTACTCCTTTTGAGACAGGCATCCCTCACTCCGGCTGTCATCAAGGTTTTTTTCAAATCCCCTTCCCCATAGTACTTGTCAATTCTTGGTCTTTCCTTTGCCATCCATTGCTTTACACACTTGCTGCACCACTCTTCGGTCCCTTCATGCCTCTTCTGTTACTGATTTGTCCCTCCTGGTGCCTTTGGATTTTGATGACATTCTTTCTTCTCTCACTTCAGCCCTTGAGGTACACCTTGCGGGCTTCTGGCTACTTTTTGTTGTGTTTGAGGCATTGTGGACCCTCGGTTGCAATGGAGATGACTCCACCCATGGGGAGGAGCCCCATGGGGAACGACTGCGATAGGCTGACACAGATATCAGACACAGAATGGATAGGGTCTTTACTGTACTGCTGTAGATAGATGGTGAAAGCAGGAAGGTAAGGCACTGCTCCACGAAGTGCCAGTACGTTCAACAGGCTCAGAAGTATACTCAACCAGATGTTCACAATAGGCAGGAGCCTGCAGTGCGGGTAATGCCGCGGCTGGTGGGTGGAGTTAGAGCGCCGGATCGTAGAAATACTCACAAAATGAAGGCGTCTTCCTGGTGGTAGAATGGTGGGACCGAAGGTCCGTGGTACAGGATATAAAGGTGGATAGGCCCTCGAGCGAGTACCCAATGGTCCAATATCCTGAAAGTAGAATAGAGAGAAAGACTCCCGAGGAGAGGTTGTCTTAGTTAGTGAGGAACCCCGAAGGGAAGTTGGAAGTGAGAGACCCCAAGGAGCAGGTGTCTAGAGCTCTTACTGGAGCGAAGCCCTTAGTGTGAAAGTAGCATCTAAGCGTG
Source organism: Rhinatrema bivittatum (assembly GCF_901001135.1). Taxonomy (NCBI): domain Eukaryota; kingdom Metazoa; phylum Chordata; class Amphibia; order Gymnophiona; family Rhinatrematidae; genus Rhinatrema; species Rhinatrema bivittatum. The sequence continues at coordinate 56,362,925 of NC_042621.1, forward strand.
CAGCTTAGAGCAGGCAGAGTAGCGAAGTGAAGTCTTTGCTAACTCAAGGTGGTAGCGGAGACGGAGGCTAGATATACCCGGAGGTACTGACGTCATGCGGTGGGGCCGCCCCCGAGGTTCCCGCCATGACATGTATTTGAGCATAGGAGATGTGTGCGCTCATGCCCTAGGAGACCACGGGAGTGAGCATGGTGGATGGGGACACCCATGCTGGTTTGGAAACATCGAGACCCTTGGCACCAGAGGCAGCCATCTTGCCCAGAGAGAAAGAAAGGGGAGAAAAAGAGGTAAGGCAGAGCGGTTGCAGCCGTCTGCGACCGACAGACGCAACACTTTTCTTGCTCATTGTTCTGCTCCTACCATTTCACTTTTTAATTTTTGCCAATGCCATTGCTGCTGCCATCCTTCCAAGCCAAGTTTCATACCATAGAGTGCTTCCTCTATTGCTCTGGCTGGCTTCTTGATGCTTTCCAAATCTCCTTCCCCTTGTTAACTCTTGGTCTTGCCCTGGCCATTCAATGCTTTACATAGGTCTTACCCACCCAGTTATATTTAATGATTTCATGCCCTCTTTGATATTTTCTTCAAACTTAATTCCCTTATGGTTCTTGTGATTATTGATCTCATCTGTGATTTAGCCTTTGATTGATTATACCACAGCAAAAGGCAATGGCTGCAGAAGTGCAGCACTCAGAACCATCAGGACAGCACTCCTCCATGATTACTGATTCTGAAGTAATTGGGCAGTATTTGAAAAAACCGAATCAAAAGAAGAATCATTCCTTTAGTCAGTAGCATTTTAGCCTCCAGTGAAGACCAAATCCAAGCCCAAACTGCCAGCTTTTTTGGAAATAACATCAAGCTTCCTCCAGGGATTTTCTCTGGCTTGTCCCTACCTAGGACTTTCTACCAATTTGGTTGGTGTCCTTTGCCCCTTATTTGCAGCCTTGGGATGTCTCTTTATTTGGCTGCTTTGAACCTGTCATGATGCTTTGGAGTCTGTGCTCCTCCATGATTACTCCCTCTGAAGTAATGGATGTAGTTTTTACAATAACTGATTCAAAAAAATAATTTTGTCCTGGATTCCCTGAATCACAGGATATTAAACAGCTATTTATTTATTTAAAAAACTTATATCCTACCCACCAAAATTACTAGGTGGCTTATAAGAAAACATTCATAAGTAGTTCTGATATAAATATAAATGACAAGTCACCCAGTAATATTTAAATGAATTGATTATACAATATCAAAGGTCCCCACAAGAGCAGCCTTTGTAGACTCTTGTGGGGACCTTTGATATATATATATATATATATATATATATAAATAAAACAAAAAGAAGTTAGAGCTCCCGAGGTCTGGGAATAGATTTTCTTAATAGGAAGTAACAATAAAATAAAGTTGGACTTACGAGTAAAAGCAGTCTGTGACTTATACACACTGTGTACTTGGAGGTCCCACAATAATGCAGCACCTCAGCTGTCATTCCCTCTTCCTGTTTAAAGCCCTCCAAATTTTCATCCAGGAAATTAACTATAGGGAAGATGTCAGCCAAGGTGTCTCTTCTGGAACTCAGCTCCTCCGTGACATCCTTGAAGGGCTGCAGGATTTTTACCAGCAGGTAAGAACCAACTTTCCTTCAGTACTGTTCAAACTCTGATCAAGAAGTGGAAAATTATGGGCTTGGTTAATACCAAGCCAGACCAAGAAAGATTTTAGATACAACTTCCAGAACAACTTCATTTTGCTAAATTTCGCCTCTCTGTGCTTCCTTTTGTATTTATCAGTTGCCCTGTTCCCCCTTTCCCAGTTTATTGTAATTTCCACCTTTTTAATGTTAAAATGTAAACCGATATGATGTGTATTTTAATGTCGGTATAGCAAAGCTGTTAAATAAAATAAATAAATAAATAAATAAATAAATAACAATTTGTTGGGATGCAAAGAAACATGCACAAGCAACCTCTACTGAAGTACAGGCTTCTCTGAATCAAAGTGGTGTGAGTGTTTCAGCATGCACAATAGGGAGATACTTGAACAAAAAAATGGGCTGCATGGTAGGGTTGCAAAAAAAAAAAACCATTGCTGCACCAACGCCACAAAACAACCCACTTACAATATGTCAGACAGCACCTAGAGATGCCTCAAAACTTCTGGAACAAAATAATTTGGAGTCTAACTGGGTTTAAAAAAGATTTGGATAAGTTCCTAGTGGAAAAATTCATAAACTATTAATAAGCAATAGTAGCTTGAGATCGATTTAATGTTTGGGTATTTGCCGGTACTTGTGACTTGGATTGGCCATTGTTGGAAACAGGACGCTGGGCTTGATGGACCCTTGGTCTGACCCAGTTTGGCATATTTTATGTTTATGTTTAAGAATAAAAAGTGGAAAAATAATTTATGTAAAATCAATTAATTTATTTATTTATTTATTTATTTAAAATCTCTTTTATACCGATGACCGTTCACACATCGCATCGGTTTACAATTAAACAGTAACAGGTGGGCGGAAACCCGGAAATTAATTTAAATATTACTGGGTGACTTGTTGTTGGAGTTGGGATTGTTTGTATAAGCCCCCAGATTACATTAGGTATTGGGCCTGGAGTTGATAAATATAAACTAGCCAGGAGTACAATAAATATAATAACACAAAGTTTAAAATAACTCAATAAACACACTAAAAAGTAGCAAAAGCATAAAAGTTAAAATATCAGAAAAATAACACAAATATATACAATTCCATTAAATCCACCACTAGTGTTGCCGAGAATCTTAAAACCTGCTCAAAGGCTTGAATTTATTAACTTTCCAAACCTCAACAAGGTTGTCTGTCTAATGTCATTGGGTAAAGAATTCCACAATATCAACCCTTCAATACAAAAAAGACATTCTCTTGACTCTGCCAGCCTTATCTCCTTAACGGAAGGAACATCAATTAAGGTTTTTGAAGCTGATCTCAAAGATCTCATGGGGTTAAGGAGCTTAAAACAGAAGTAATACATTTTGGAGCAAGGCTACCAAAACGAGCACTTTAAATGTTACCCTCCAAGTAATGGCAGCTGATGCAGATTAGCTAGTACCGGAGATATATAAGCTCATATTGGAGTACCAGAAACTGTGCATGCTGCTGCATTTGAACAATTTGCAATGAATGCAGTCTTGATTGAGGGAGATCAATAGCTAGTGGCTAAAGAGCATTTGATACCTCTAGTTACTTGCATTTTAGCCTCCAGTGAAGACCAACTTCAAGCCTGAACAGGCAGTAGGTTCACCTAATGATGCCATATGGAAATTACATTAGGCCTCCTCTAGGGATTCTCCCTGCCTAGGACTGTCTATTAATTTGATTGGTGCCCTTTGTCCTTCATTTGGAGCCTAGGGGTGTTCTTGCCACTCTGCTGCTTTGTGCCTTTCATGATGCTTTAGGGTCTTTAAGCCATTCCTTCAGTTGCTTTGAGCCTCTATCACTGCCTGGGAGGTTTTAATCTTCTTTTGGTGCTTTGTTCCCCCTGCATGGTGCCTTGAGTTCTTAATACTACCCTTGGTGCTGCTTTGCTCTTCTTGTATAGCCTTGAGGGGCTCATGCCACTGTTGGTTCCCTTTGCCCCACTTTTGAGGCCTTGGGGTGATCAGGCCACTGCTTTTGCTATTTTGCTGCTCTGATGGTACCTTGGAGAACTCTTGCCATTGCTGGTACTGTTGTACCCCATTGCAGCTCCTTGTGCTCTCCATGCCACATTTGGTGCCATGTTGACATAGTCTTGATACTTTCACATGCCATTGCCCTGCTGCTCTTATGGACTTTCATCCTGCCAGGGCATTTTTCATCCTCAGCCCCCACTTTGGGAGAACCCAGTTGCTAGAACCCAACAGCTTCCTTGACAGCTGGCAGTGATAGCCCCATCCCCTACTGATGTCATCTGTGCAGGGCATTGAAGAGCTGGCACCACTCACTGGAGGTGCGCATACTCTGTCATGCACACAAAGAAGCTGCTCCTTTGTGCACTCCTTCATGCGTTATGAGTGCCACTGATAATTCTTTGACTTCTAATCATGTTTCAATGGCCCCAGCGAATATTCCAGTCATATTCAGGAGGGGAAGGTAAGGTAATCTATCTTTCTGTCTGTTCAATGTGGTCAGACACTGAGCCCCATTTGTAATTCCTATAGACTCTTGGCTACTGTGTCCAGACCATCTCAAATTTTGTACAAATGCTCAATCTAAAAGGAGAAAGATTCCCATTTTACATGATTTTGCCTTATTAGAGCAGCCTGAATTCGTATGTGTAACTGAATCCTGGCTAACAGATGCTGACTCTGTGTTATTTATGTCAGATCTCTCGCCCAGGGTATTCTCTTGTTTCTTAACCTCATGCTAAGGACATAGAAATGGGCTGTTGATTTTGTTAAAAAGTCATTTGAAGTTTTATGTCAGACATTTGGGGAAGGGTTCTCCATATGAAATGCCAGTATTATCGATAGATATTTTTAGTTTTTGTCTGACTTATTGCTTTCCAGGCCTTCTACAATCAAAACGTTTTCCTTCTTTTGAACAACTTCTTCAATTGAGAGCAGACTTCAATAAGATGATTAAACTGGGTGATTTTGACATCCATATGGTTGTTTCCCCTCTGACGGCTGTTTGTGAGTATGTTTTAGATGGGATGTCTGGCTTGGGCTGGGATTAGGTTATGTCAAGGGCTACTCATATGTTGGCCCACAGGCTGGACCTTGATTTTGTTGTCTCAATTGCAAGATCCAACTTGTTTTCAGTTTCCAGTTCTATGGTATGACCATGTTTTTCTTTCATTTTTTTTTATCCTTGCCCTGCTAAACCCATTAATTCTTCTTCACGTAAGTGGGTGCTTTAAAAGAGGCTTTTTTTAGGGAACTTACTTATTGGGATCTGGATGTACCAGAACAAATGCATCCAGATCTAATTCTTGTGTCTGTATCTTGGGGTGGTTAGGGTTAGTTTTTGGGGTGTAGAGGGGAATAGACATGAGGAAACTCAAGGAAAAATGGACATTTGTAACATGGAAAGGCACTAGTAGTCGTTCAGAGATAGACTGTTGATTGTTTATATGTATTGTTGCCTTCTAGTGTATATGATGTTTCTAAGGAAGTCTTGTTGACTTTGTCTGCAATAACGTGTCTTAATAAAGATATTTAAACATAAAAGCTTTATAGATGTTGATGCCCTGGGAAATATCCTGACTTCTGAATTTTCAGGTTTCAATCATTATGATGCCATTTCTGCTGTCTCCATGAGGTTTACTTTACTTAATAAGGCCTTGGATAAAATTTCCCACCAAAGCCTTGTTGTATTCATGATAAAAAGCTGCTGAAATGGATGGCCAATGATATTTATGAATGCGGGCATAAATTGAACAAGCTTGAGCAATTATGGCGTCGTACCAGGAGTTTGGAATCCCTATTGGCTTATAGAGAGCAGCTAGCTGTATACAAATTCTCAGTTAATGAGGCAAAGAAAGCCTTTTTTTGGTTCCTAAATCCATGCTGCTGGCAGGAATGGTTCTTAGAATGTTAAGAATATGACCAGTTCTCCATCAGATCAGGATATTAGTGCTGATCAGTTTAGTTGTGATAATGCAATTCATTTTTTTTTATTAAAAAGATTGACATTTTGGCTACATTTGTGTCCACACCTCATGGTTTCATGATCTGCCTGAGAGCTGTCCTGCTAAATGGACACAGTTTGAGATATCAGAATTTGAGATTATGCAAATAATTTAATCTCTTAATTCTTCATACTGTATTCTAAATTCCTGTGGGGTTGATATCTTTAAAGCATTAAAAGATACAATTGCTCCATTTCTTAAAATTATTGTTAATTTGTCTTTTATACAGGGTTATGATCCTAATTTTTAAAACGGGCTTCAGTTAGGCCACTTTTGAAAAAACATGGCCTAAACACAGCCAATTTGCCCAATTATCAGCCCATCTCTGTTTTTTTTTTTCATTTCAAAGGTTTTGGAATGTCTTGCATTACAATAAAAAGGTTTTATTGAGCATAATCAAGTTCTGGTTCTCTACCAATTGGGTTTAGAAAATCTTTTGAGTACTGAGATTCTGCTGCTCTCAAGCCTTGATGCCATTAGAAGAGATCTTGACATGGGGCAGGGCTTCGTTCTTGTGTTACTAGATATCTCAGTGACACTTTGGAGCAGAAAATCCTACTTTATAGGTTTAGAAAATGTGGCATTGTGGGGCCTGGATTGAGCTGGTTTGAATCTTATTTAGCTGACAAATCCCAATAGATTTCAAGAGGTTCTGACAGGTCTGCTTGGTTTCCCATCTGAAGCAGTGTCCTTCAGGACTCAGCCTTGTCAGCTGCACTTTTTAATATTTATATTGCCCCAATTTACAAGCTGCTGGCTGGGCTCTGTGCGGGATACTGCTTGATGACATCCAATTTTTTATACCATTACAAACATCATGAACTGTGCAAAAATGGTTAACCCATACTAAGCTATCGTTAAATCTTTCTAAAATCGAGATCACCATTCTGCAGCATTTGCAAATGGACAAAATCCCTTCTGTCATACATCTTGACATGACCAAATACCAATTGTTCGGCAGGTTAAGAGCCTTGGTGTTTTGATTGATTCTAACTTGACATTTAATAAACAAATCAAGACTGTTGTCAGATCAGTGTTTTGTTTTTTTTTAAGTTGCATGTAGTGCGGGGATTGAAACCATTATGAAGAGCTTCAGATTTCCAGCTTGTGGTTCAAATGCTGGTCCTGCCCTTGCTAGACTATTGCATCTCAATTTATATTGGGTTGCCTGCTTATCCTATGAAGGCTTTACAAATTTTGCAGAATGTTGCAGACCAGCTGATATCTGTTTGTGCCTTTAGACAACATGTCACACATATTCTTTATGAGCTACACTGTCTCCCAGTATAGTGGCAGGTTCAGTACAAAGTAGCACTGATGTGACATAAATTGCACAGTCTGGATTCTTTACTAAGGACTAATGCAATGCTTCAGATTTATAATCCATCCCACTCATTGCATTCATTGGATGTCCCATCAGTAAAATTTGCTAGACTGGCTGAAACACAAAAGACCTATGTTGTGGAATTCTCTCCCTGAAAATCTACAATTGATGTCTTGCAGAAAAACTTTTAAGTCTTTTCTTAAGTCATTTCTATTCCAACAGCCAACCGATGTTCCTATTTTTTTGTTTTTATTTAGTAGCGGATGATTTCTGTTTTTGCCATATTAAGGATTTGTTGTTTTTATTTGATCTTACATCATTTTATTATATTGTTTTATTTTTATCTTTTATTTATGTGCATATTTTATTATGTATGTATTATTATGTAAGCCAGCTAGAGCTTGGCAACAGGCGGCACATATAAATGATTGAAGTAAATTAAACAAATAAAGCATTTGATCAGCTGGTTAATGGAATAAGCAGGATTGTTCTTATTGCTTTTACTTTATTGTTTGGTCAAACCAAAGTGAACTGTGTGCATTTGGAGGCTTGAATCTGAATGGCTTTACTTGGGTACACTCATAAACCGGACGAGACCAATAGCCAGTAAATAATGAAAGAGAATCTGTAAAGAAATTTGAAGACAGTAGGGTCAGAAGCAACAACACGCAAAGGCAGCAAGAAAGGTACATAGCAGCAGGTGCACCTGCATCGGTGCTCGAGGATAGTCATAGCAGAACAATGCAGCAAGAAGAACAGCATCAACATACCAAGGCAGAGAGTAAGGGAAAAGGCAGGAACAAAGAGACACATCACAATCTTAAAGCGCCAAGTGCAGCGCGAGGCAGCAAGCACAGTGTTCAATACCCCGAGGCACAAAGTGAGGAGTAAGGCAGGAATAAGAGTAGCATCAAAACACAAAAGAACCAAAAGAGGGACAAAGGAGCACCAACAACAGGGACAATAAAACCCCCTGGCAATAAGTGAGAGACAAGGCAGCACAAACAGTGGCAAGAAGTCCCAAGGCACCAACAGAGGGATAGGAAAGGCACCAAGAAAGAGGGAAAGTGGTACTTTAGAGGAGTCTATTTAAGGAATTGTAGGCTAGCAGTCAATATTCCTTTTGAGATGAAGGTGCTGGAAAGGTGGTGATTCATCAGATAACACTGTTTGTGGAAGTCGGTGGCAATTCAGATATCATTTTTTCACCGGCTGCACAGTCTCCCCTTCACCAGTGGCCCTCAGGAAGCCCTGCTCCCAGCTGTGCAAGTCACAACTTTCCTGGACTTCTGATGTCTCATTCCCAGCCCTATTTAACCCAGCCTCTCCAGTATCACAGAGCCTCTTCATTGAGTCACCTCGGCTCTCTGACCTAGCCAGCCTTACCTTGTTATTCTGCCTTGTCTTGTAGCCTAACTAGGCCTCCTATCTTGCATTATGGCCTCTTTTGGCTTCTTGCCTTGTTCTGTGGTCTCTCTTTGTCCTCTTGCCTTGATTTTGCCCTTCTAGGCCTTCTGGTCTTGCTCCGCAGCCTCCCAGGCATAACTGCCATGTTCAGTGCCCTCTTGGGTTTTCCTGCTCCACCTTATGGTCTTCAGGCCTGCTAGGTTCTGCTAGCCAGCTTTGTGCCCTAATGTGCTTTCCTGTTTATTGCTGCCTGTTCTGTCTAGTCCTTACCTAAGCCTTGCCCTTGTCAAGACCTGTCCTTGTTCTGTCCTATCCTTGGCAAATCCCCCCAGTTCAGTCCCTTGACTGTTTCTTATGCCTTGCCCTTGTCTTCTAGCCATAGCCTGTGCTCTGTATTCAGCCCCAGCCTGTGTTCAATATCCAGCCCCAGCCTATGCTCTGTATCCAGCCCTAGAATGGGCCTGCTCTCATCTTCCAGCCTGCCTTGCTTCAACCATCCTGTCCTGCCTTCTCCAACCTGCCTTGCTTCAGCTCCAGCTCCAGCTCCAGATCCAGCCTTGCCTTGTTCCAGTCTCCTGCCTTGTCTCACCACCATGATGTTCAACAAATCCAGCCAGGTGAAAATACAAAAAAGTGTCAATATGCTAGTTCTTACTTCACTACAGATTTGCTTTGGTTGTGAGGCTTTAAAAATGCCTTCCAAGCCACAAACACCAATGTTTTCCAGCACACAATCTAGTGAGGACCTTCTTTGAAAGCCACAGCATACTCAGACACAAGTAAAGATTGCCAAAGAAAAATAAAAACCGTACCTGTAAAGGTAAATTCTGCTTTAATACCCAGCACAGATCCATGAAAAGTATAGCTAATTCAACCACAACTTGCCTACTTAATTTAAATTCCTTACTAGAAAGAACAAATTCTGTTTCTATTTGAAGTGCTTCTTCAGCTATCCTTTCCTGGTATCAGATGGCAGATATTTTGAATGAGAGGTAGCTGGTTGATTCAGTCTCGGGTACTGAGCTTCCATCAAGTGTACATAGCAAACTGCTAACAAGATCAGCTCTGACCAATAGGAAGGTAGCATATATCTTTCCCATACTGGCCTTCTCTGGATCCCTCCTGAGTATACAAGGCTCAGAAACTAACTCCAATCCTGCTACACAGAACCCCCTCCAGATTGCTGTTCCCACCACAGAGTTTTGCCTTCAGTGAAGACCTGTGCATCTGATCAGTCATTATGCATTTGAAACATCTTTAATATCTTCTGTATTTTCTATATTAATGGTTACAGATTTTTCTACACTGTCTCTGCAGCCAGATGACCCAGTCCCTGCAGTGAACTTTCTCCAGTAGGACTCTGGTCCATTTGATCCAGTCCAGGAGAGGTCTGACCCAGCCATTCCAGCCAACCCACTCCAGGAGGAATCCAACCTGGCTGTTCCAGCCACCCAGCACCAAAGAGATGCTGTGCCAGCCATCCAACCTCAGAGGAAACTCTGAGCTAGCAGTTCCGCCTTGAAGTGACTCTGAGCCAGCAGTTCAGGTTTGAAAAGGCTCTGAGCCAGCAGTTCAGCCTCAGAGAGGCTCTAAGCCAGTAGTCCAGTATCAGAGAGGCCCCGATCCAGCTGCTTAGTCTAAAAAATGACACCAGCACAGCCACCCAGTGCCATATGAATTGTGGCCCTGTACTTCAGCACTCAAGAGACATTAAATCAGCACTTCAGCACCCAAGAAAACCTGATTCAGTGCTTCAGTTCAAAGACTACTGCCCCAGAGAGAGACCCTGGTTCTAAACTTCTCTTCCAAGTGCCTTTGTCCCCCTTCAAAACCTGGACTCCACCAACTGTACCTACTATCACAACTCCCAGAGCAAATGTAAGCCAGGAGGTGGGGGTCTTAAAGGGAATGTAATGTCACAGTTTCACCAGCTGTGTAGTGGTTTTACCTGCTGCACAACCTCCCCTCCAGTAGGGGCCCACAGCAAGACTCATTCCCAGTGTGCAAGTCCTTACTTCCCTTGTCTCCTGATGCCTCAGTTGCAGCCCTATTAACCCATCCTCTCTAGTATCTCAGTGCCACTTCATTGACTCATCTCGGCTCTCTGATCTGTCCAGCCTTACCTTATTCCTTCTTATCTTGTGGCCTATCCAGGCCTCCTGCCTTGCTTTGTGGCCTCTCTTGGCCTCTTGCCTTGACTTGGGCCCTTCTAGGCCTTATGGCCTTGCTCTGTGGCCACCCAAGCCTACCTGTCATGCTCAGTGCCCTCTTGGACTTTCCTGCTTCACCTTATGGCCTCCAGACATGCAAGGTTCTCCTAGGCAGCCTTGTACTCTGTTGGGCTGTCCTGTTTATTGTTGCCTGTTCTGTCTAGTCCAGCTTTTGTCTATTCCTTGCCTAAGTCCTGCCATGATCTGTTCAATCCTTGTCCAGTACTTGTTCTGTCTTGCACTGCCCAATCCAGTTCCTTGTCTGTTTCTCAGACCTTGCCCTCGACTTCTAGCCCCAGAGTGTGCTCTGTATCCAGCCCTAGCCTTTGCCTGCTTCAGCTTCCAGCCTGCCTTGCCTTGTCCAGCCTGCCCTACCTTCTCCAGCTCCTTGCTCCAGCTCCAGCTCCAGCCTTGCCTTGTTCTGGTCTCCTCCCTTGTATCACCACCATGATGCTCTACAGAAGACAAATCCTACTGGCCTCCAGAACCCATGAGCTTAACATGCGAGGGAGGGGGTTGGTTACGCAGAAGATTAGTTCCAGTCCTGTTCTGCAGCCCTGTACCACCTCTGTAGGGGTGCTCCCTGTCTCCAGCCTGCCCGTCCATGATATTAGGTGGATGGCAGGCTGCATTTAGTCAGGAGAACAGTACAGAGACAATTCTGCCTACTTTGTCAGATGATATACTGTGAGAAATGATGGATGGTGTGAACAAATACTCCTTTTCCTGCTAGATTTATCTTATGTTTTAAACTTGGTGAATCATGATATCTTAAGAGGTGTAAACAAATCGGGGTTGATTTTAAAAGGCGTGCACGTGCGTCCATGTGCACGCGGTTCCTGGTGCACTCACATGAACATGCCAGTTTTACAAGATATGACTAGAGCTATAGCCTCAGCAGAATATATATTCTCATGTTCAGTTTTATAACATGTACATGTTGGCACATGCATGTTATAAATTACATTTCCTGTGAACACATGCATGCCGGATTTTCATGTCAGTGCGTGCACGTGCAGCGGGTGGCCGGCTCCATGCGTGGAGAGGGGGGATTTTAGAATAGTACATGTGGCAACACACATAGGGCTTCCCCAATTCCCTCCCAGAACTTCCTTACCCCTAACCCTATCCTTCCTCCCTCTTCCCCTCTCCTCCCGAACCCCTAAACTAACCTTACCTATCCCCATTTTTTTTATTTTGGTAGTTACTGCTCCTCCGGAGCAGAAGTAATTGCGTGCTGGCAGCTGGCCAGCATGCGCTTCCCTGAGACAATGTCTAATGGCACTGTCCTGGCCCACCTCCCACCCCGCCCCTCCCTGCTTAGACCCCACCCCCAGCCCGCCCCTTTCAGCAGGCCTCGCACTTGTGCGCGTATTGGGGGCTATGAGCATGGCCGGGCCTGTTCTAAAATGTGTGCAACGCACTCAAGGTCCAGCCTCGCGCTTAACTCCTACTTTTTAAGCACATGGGCCTTTTAAAATTTAGACAATCAGGTTTGGAGGGGTTGGAATGAGTTGGATTGATTTTTTCCTATATGAGTGATCTCTTGCCATTAAGGTAGAAAATGTTTTCTCTCGTTTTTCCCAACTGCAATATGGCATCCCTCAAGATTTGACATTGTGATCATTGCTGTTTAATATCGTTATGCACCTTTTAGGGAATATATTCTAAGCCTTGTGTTAATGAGCTACACATATACCAGTGATACCCAGTTGGTAGTCTCTATGTGGAAAGTGGGGAAGATGTCACAAATGAAGTTGAATAAGAATCTGAAGAACTGCATTGATTGTGAATAAATTGATGTTTAATGGACAAAAAAATGTAAATTGTAAGGATAGGTCCCACAAAATTAGATCATCCTACTTGAGGATTTTTTAGTGGATTTATTTATTTAAAATCTTTTCTATACCATCGTTAAAATATTTACCATCACAATGGTTTACAAAAAAGGCACAATTAGTAAAAAAAAGTAGTTCAAATTATAGAGGTGCCAATAATGATCCGGTAACAAAGAATTCTAATATAATGACTAATTGATGAATTATGTATATTTTTCCTAATGGTACATGTTTCATGGTTGAGGTACATGTAAATCTTACCTGCAATTTTAAATTTTAACTACGGTTATCAGTGAGATTGAAAAAAGACGTCAAGCACATAGAAGCTAAGTACAGGGTGCAAATTTGCCGATGCCAGTTTTCCCTTACTTACTTTTATCTTTCTCTTTATAAAAGGCTTATTTATTTATTTATTTATTTTTAATTTTTATATACCGGAATTCCTGTATACAATACAAATCAGTCCGGTTTACATTAAACAATAAGATACCCTGGATGGGATGTTCTACCCTGGGCTTATTACAAGAAACATAGAACCATAATAGTTAACAATTGATATTAAACAGAGCGTGTGTTCAACTTTTTACAAAGAACTTTAGTAGCAACAACCGTAGCTTGTTTAAAAAAAAGTAGCTTGTTTAAAAAGCCAGGTCTTCATACTTTGAAATTTCTTTGTAATCTTATTTCAAGAGGCATTGTATTCCACAGGGTGGGACTGGCTAGGGACAGTACTCAGTCCCTGACTTGGATAAGTCGTGCTGTTTAAACAGATGGAATAGTTAATAGTGCTTTATTTGCTGACCTCAGATTTCTTTGAGGTACGCGTACACATAGTGCTGTGTTAAGCCATTCCGCTTTTTCATCATGAAACATAGAAACATAGAAATGATGGCAGAAGAAGACCAAATGGCCCATCCAGTCTGCCCGCAAGCTTTCACACTTGTTTTTTTCTCATACTTATCTGTTACTCTTGGCCCCCCTTGGTTCCAGTTGCCCTCCACCCCCGCCATTGATGTAGAGAGCAGCGCTGGACCTGCATCCAAGCAAAGCATCAAGCTCAATTGGTCAGGGGTAACAACTGCTGCAATAAGAAAGTTACTCCCACGCTTATTTGTTTACCCAGCCTGTGCCATTCAGTCCTTGTTAGTTGTTGACTGAATATAATTCCTCTTTTTTTATTCCTCCTGCCGTTGAAGCAGGGTGTTGTGCTGGATATGTATTCCCAGTGGTATCAGGCTTAATTGATTCAGGTTAGTAACCGCCATAATAAGCAAGCTACTCCCATAATTATTTGTTTGCCCAGACTATGTAATTCATTCCTTGTTGGTTGTTGCCTGAGTATAAATCCTCTTTTCCTCTTTCCCCCCTGCTGTTGAAGCAGAGAGCTATGCTGGATATGCAATGAAGTGAAGTATCAGACTTATTTGGTTTGGGGTAGTAACCGCCGCAACAAGCAAGCTACTCCCTGGTTTTTTTGTGAATGCAAATCCTTTTTTTCCACATTTCCTCTTGCCATTGAAGCATAGAGCAATGCTGGAGTTGCATTGACAGTGAGTATGTTTATTGAATAAGGGTATTAATCTCCAGGTAGTAGCCGTAATTCCCGCAAACTACCCCCATGCCTCTTCTCTTTATTCACATTCTTTAGACTTTATGGGCCCACAGTATTTATCCCACGTCCCTTTGAAGTCCTTCACAGTTTTGGTCTTCACCACTTCCTCCGGAAGGGCATTCTAGGCATCCACCACACTCTCTGTGAAAAAATACTTCCTGAAATTGGTTCTGAGTCTTCGTCCCTGGAGTTTCAAATCATGACCCCTGGCTCTGTTGATTTTTTTCCAATGGAAAAGGTTTGTCATTGTCTTTAGATCATTAAAACCTTTCAAGTATCTGAAAGACTGTATCATATCATCTCTGCTCCTCCTTTCTTCCAGGATGTACATATTTAGATTCTTCAATCTCTCCTCATAAGTCATTCAATGAAGGTCCTCCACCTTTTTGGTCGCCCTTCTCTGGACTGCTTCCTGTCTCTGTCCCTTCAGAGATATGGTCTCCAGAACTGAGCACAGTATTCTAGGTGAGGCCTCACCAAGGACTGTACAAGGAGATAATCACTTCCCTTTTCTTGCTCGATATTCCTCTCTCTATGCAGCCCAGCATCCTTCTGGCTTTAGCTATCGCCTTGTAACATTGTTTTGCTGACTTCAGATCATTAGACACTATCACCCCAAGGTCTCTCTCCTGCTCCATGCACAACAGCCCTCCCCCCCCCCCCCCCCATCAAATACTGTTCTTTTGGATTTCTACACCCCATATGCATGACTCTGCACTTTTTGGCATTGAATCTCAGCTGCCATAGCTTCGACTACTCTTCCAGCTTCCTTAAATCCTGTCTCCTTCTCTCCACTCCTTCTGGCATGTCCACTCTATTGCAGATCTTAGTGTCATCCGCAAAAAGACAAACCTTACCTTCTATCCCATCCACAATGTCACTCACAAAGATATTGAACAGGACCGGTCCCAATACCGATCCTTGCGGCACTCCATTTAACACCGCTCTCTCTTCAGAGTAAGTTCCATTTACCATCACACATTGTCTTCTGTCCGTCAACCAGTTTGCAATCCAGGCCACCATCTTGGCACTCACTTCTAAGCTTCTCATTTTATTCACCAGCCTCCTGTATGGGACCATATCAAAAGCTTTGCTAAAATCCAAGTAGATGACATCGAGCACTCTTCCTTGATCCAATTCCTTAGTCACCCAATCAAAACAGTCAATCAGATTTGTCTGACAGGACCTTCCCTTGGTGAAACCATGCTGCCTCTAGTCCATCAATTCTGCTGCTTGTAGATAGTTCACAATTCTTTCCTTCAGCAGTGACTCCAATATCTTTCCCACCACTGAGGTGAGGCTAACCAGCCTGTAGTTTCCAGCCTCTTGTCTGCTCCTGCTCTTGTGACGTGGGACCAGCGTTGCTCTTCTCCAGTCACTCGGCAGCACTCCTGTTTCAAGGGAGCTATTGAACAGGTCACACAGTGGAGCCGCCAGCACATCTCTGAGCTCCCTCAGTATCCTGGGATGAACCTCATCAGGCCCCATGGCTTTGTCCACCTTCAGTTTTCCTAGCTTTTCCCATACATTCTCTTCCGTAAACGAGTTTCATCCATTCCGCTTCCCTCCAGTTTCTTGTTGATTAGTGTCGGTCCTTCTCCGGGGTCTTCTTTAGTGAATACCGAACTGAAGTATTCGTTTAATAATTCTGCCATTCTTCATCTGTCTCCACCCATTGATACTTTTCACCTTTCAGTTTCAATATACCAGTTTGGACTTTTCTCCTTTCACTGATGTATCTGAAAAATGTTTTGTCACCTTGCTTTACCTCTTTGGCAATTCTGCTTGAATTTTTGCTTTCTTGATTGCTTTCTTCATCTCCCTCAGTTCAACTAGATATTCTTCCTTGTGTTCTTCTCTTTGGGATTATTTAAATTTCTTGAATGCTGTGCTTTTAGCTTTTATATTGACAGCCACCTCCTTTGAGAACCAGATAGGTCTCATTTTTCTCTTGCTTTTCTTTACTTTTCTAACATATAGATTAGTTGCCTTGGTAATTGCTCCTTTTAGTTTGGTCTACTGTTGTTCCACATCTCTCTCATTCTCCCAGGCTTCTAGTTCTTCCTCCAGGTACTTCCCCATTTTATCAAAGTCTGTGTTTTTGAACTGCAAAACGAGTCTTCGTGCTACTTCTCCGTATCCTATTTGTGATATGAAAACATAGTGTATGATGATCACTGGTGCTGAGGTGGGCACCCACCTGGACATTAGAGACGTTATCTCCATTAGTGAGAACTAAGTTGAGTATAGCTCCCTCCCTCATGGGTTCCATTACTATTTGTTTGAACAGAGCCCCTTGCAGGGCATCCACTATCTCTCTACTACTGTTAGATTCTGCAGAAGGGATTCTCCAGTCTACATCCGGCAGATTAAAATCTCCAATAATACCACTTCTCCCTTCTTTCCCATCTTTTGTATGTCTTCAACTAGAGCTTTGTCAAGCTCTTCCATTTGATTTGGAGGTCTGTAAACCACTCCAATAGAAACGGAAGCTCCATTATCTTTTTTTAGGTCAGCTCATAGTACTTCTTCTTTGCCCCATCTTCCTTGCAGCTCAGATACTTGGATATTGTTTCTGATATAAAGAGCCACTCCACCCCTTTCCTGTCCTCTCTGTCCTTCCTTAATAAGTTATAGCCCGGTATTGCCGTATCCCAATCATGAGATTCCGTGAACCACGTCTCTGTGACAGCAACAATGTCCAAGTCCACCTCTATCATTAGGGCTTGCAGATCTGGGATTTTATTGACTAAACTACGAGCATTTGTGTTCATAGCTTTCCAACTTTTCTCATTCTGCTTACAGCTTTTCTTGGATTCCTTTAGTGTCTTATTTAGTTGAATTTTCTTATCCACTTCACCCTTTTCCTTTGCATTTTTATTTGTATTTCAGGGGTGACATTTCTGTATGCATTGGGTTTCCTCTTTCTTTTCAGATATCACTTCAATCTCTTTCGCAAGATCTTCTTCAATAACTAGTACAGAGAAGGCTTTTTTCACTTTTATAACTTGATACAGTGTGTGTCTCCACATTACAGTTCTGATTCTACCAGAGCCCACTGTAATTCTGGCTTTTGAATTCCTTAATGCTCTATGTGAGTGAGGGGGTAATCTTGTGGGCTGCACAGCTGTCAAGAACGGGTGTCTGTCTGTGTGTCTGTTGGTCACAGTTTATGTATTGTGCATAGTGCTTTAAATTGCAGTCTTTGTTCTATGGGTAGCCATTTTAATTCAGCTAGTGTCTCAGTGGTGTGATCTCTTTTCTTTTTACCTGTGAGGATTCGAGCTGCAGAGTTTTGTAATATTTGAAGTGGTCTTATGGTTTTGTGTATGGTAATCCAAGTAACAGGGCATTACAGTAGTCAGTGCTTGCAAAATTAGTGCTTGTAAAAGTGTTTGAAAGTTTGATCGTGTCAGTAGCACTTTTAATTTCCTTAGGACCATTAGTTTTGCGTATCCTTCTTTTACTTTAAGTGATATGTGTTGTTTCAGATTGAGTTCTGGGTCGATTATTACTCCCAGGTTACATACCTTCTCAGCTAGTTCTACTGTTTGATTATTTTGAGCATAATTGATGATTGAATTAGATTTATATTTTTCCTTTCTAAGTGTAAGAATTCATTTTTTTCAATATTTATCACTAGCTCCATTTGGTTTAATAGCTGTTTGATAATGTCCAGATAGATGTTGGCTAATTTTAATGTTTTTTTCAATTGTGCCATCAATGGATAAAATTAGTTGTATGTCATCAGCATATATATAGAGGCAGATTTTATAAATCTGCGCACACGCGTACTTTTGTTCGCGCACCAGGCGTGAACAAGAGTACGCGGGATTTCAATAGATATGCGCATAGCCACGCATATCCATTAAAATCCGGGGTCGGCGCGCACAAGGCTGCCCAAAATCAGCAGCCTGCGCGCACCAAGCCACGTAGCCTACCTCCGTCCCCCCCGAGACCGCTCCAAAATCTCCCCCACCTTCCCCTCCCTAACCCACCCCCCCGGCCCTATCTAAACCTCCCCCCTACCTTTGTCGGCAAAGCTACGCCTGCTGGAAGCAGGCGTAACTTTGCGTGCGCTGGGCCGGCTGCCGCGCTCCAAGTTCTGGTCCGGGGGCTGGTCCGGAGGCCGCGGCCATGCCCCCAGAATGCCCCTGGGCCAAAACCATGCTTGCGGCGCCGCCCCTGAAATGCCGCATCACTCACGGCCTGGCCCCCAACACGCCCCCGACACGCCCCTCCATGCAAGCCCCGGGACTTACGCGCATCCCGGGGCTTGCGCGTGCCACTGAGCCTATGCAAAATAGGCTCGGCGCGTGCAGGGGGGGTTTGGGGTAGGTTTTCGGGGGGTATGCAGGTACCCCCTTTGAAAATCTACCCCATAGTGTATTATTCCAAGTCCTGCTAGTAGGTGGCATAGTGGTAACAAGTAAATGTTAAATAGTGTCACAGATAGTGCCGACTCCTGAGGTACATCTGTTTGTAGACTTATTTTTTTCTGAAATTGTATTTTTAATCTGCATTTGAAAAAATCTATTACTGAGATATGATCTGGACCAGAATGACATGTATGTATAAAGATTTTTGGGTACATGTGGATTTCATATTTAATTTTGAGATTCAAGTGCAGTTGGTGACTTGGGTGGTGGGTAGGACAGGAAATGCTGGGCCACCTTGGCCAGGTCTGATTGGACTACAACCTTGTTTGCCCAGTATACCAAGGGGTATGTATCCATGTCAATTGGCTTTGTGAGGTAGATTGTGTAGGGGTTTCCAGTACTGGGAGTGAGATAATAGTCTCTGCCTCCGATCACTGTGGTTATGTTAGCAGATCCCTTTCTGTGGTGGCCATTGGAGGGGGTGCCAGATAAAGGAGGGGGAATAATTGGTAGCTGACAGGATGCTTCTCATGCTGACAGCACTATGAAGGGTACCCACCTTTCCTCTGCTATATCCCCACTACTCTTCTGCTTCTGGTGTTTCCATTCAAGAACTCTTGCCACAAGAAATTCTCTGCATTTATCACATTATTTTTTTAAGTCTGTAATTGTCCTTGTCATCACCACCTGCTCCAGGAGGGCATTCACCACCCTTTCTATAAAAAAAAAAATACCACCTGACATTGTTCCTGAATCTTCCACCTTGGAGCTTCACATTGTGATCTTCAGTTTCCTTTCCATTGAAAAAGCTTTGCTTCCTGTGCATTAATACCTTTCAAGTATTTTAATGTCTGCATCATACCACCTATCTCACCTCTCTTCTATGGTAAACGTCTTAAATTCCTTTAGTCTCATTTCATAGGGTTTTTGTACAAAGTCTGTATCATTTTGTTTGTCTTTCTCTGGGCTATTTCTAGTCTCTCTAGATCCTTTCTGAGATACAGCCTCCAGAATTGAACACGGTATTCAAGGTGAGGCCTCATCAATGACCCATAAAGAGGTATTATTCTCTCTCTTTTTCTATTGGTTCTCCCTCTACCTATGCATCCAGGTATCCTCTTGACTCTGGTCTCCACCATATCACACTGTTTTGCTGTCTTGAGATCATCTGACACTATCACATCAAGCTCCCTCTCTGTATTGGTGTACATCAGCTCTTCACTACCTACTGAATACTGCTCTCATTGATTTCTGCAGCCTTTTGGCATTGAATCTTAACTACCAAGTATTAAGACCACACCTCAAGCTTTCTTAGAACACATTCCATTATGTCTATTTCTTCAGAGGTGTCCATTCTGTTGAAGGTCTAAGTGTCGTTTGAAAAAAAGGCAAACTTTCACCTCTATGGCAAGATTTCGTGGAAGGTGTACCTTTAAAAAAATAACTACAAAAAATACTTTACTTGATTAATCCGTACTTTCAATTTGTTGTTTGATTAGCTGTGTAATAGGAGAGGAGATTTTGTATATACATTACAAATTCAGTATAGGTACATGGACATATATCAGAATTAAATATGCAGTATACAGATCTGCTACATAGTTTATTAATAAACATTAATGTGTTAGTGCATGCATTTGTTATCTGTATATATAAATATATGCATAATACTTATTCTTATATTATTATTATGTGTCAAATGCTGTAGTATACCATACAAAATATATGGTGCATAAAAATGGGAACATTTTTTCTAGGTTCTAATTTAGACATAGTATGTAAATCCAATTTTAATTACTTTACCATGGAATATACATTTGAAATAAACAAATAAATAAATACTTCTTATACGTGGTTGGCCCATGTAGACCCTATGGACCCAAATAGTTAATGGGGTGGGGCAGTGGGGAAGTGGGGATAATTTCAAGTTAATCAAAACTGGTGAATAAGTCTGAAAGCATTTACAGTTCAACTTGGTTTGGATCTTTTTGATCAGATTCAGGTGTGAATATTTACATTTACTGGGTGAAGTAAATGTAAATAGGCATCATGAATTTCTGAAATGCTGCATTTATCCCAGAGTGCTTAGGTGTTCTCATCAGGAGTTGAGGAATCACTTATTTCTAGATATCTATTCACAGATGGAGACATGGAATAGCTATGGGCCCTTTCATTCCCTCTCATTTTGCATGTTATACTGTTTTGGTTTTTTTTTTTTTTTTTTTAAATAATTGTGCTAATGTCTATTTACCAGTTCCATGACTGTATGGTTAGATCCTAGCTGCAGTTTTTACATTCCCTTGGAAACAGTATAAAGATGGGTTTCACTGTTCTTGACGCATTCTGATCCTGAATCTGCTCCCATTACAATGTGCCATCTTCTGGGTACAGTTTTGGTACTGGAATGCAAAGTTGCTCCCTCATCTTCTACTCAGTGTTGTGACCTGTAGTTTTTTGTTACTTTCACAGGAAGCAGCCGCATGCCAGCCAACTCTGGTAATAATAGTAACACAGAAGCCAATAAGAAAGCTACAGAACTGATGTTATTTGCTACCTGAAAATTGTAAATGTATTTTGGGAAGCAGAATTAAAGAAATATATGTCTAGTGATAAATAGCTACTTTTTAAATGTCAGGTTTAATTAAGTTGTTTTAAAGTGTTTGAGTACCTTTTTAGTATTTTAGAAAATAATTCAAAGAAGAAAGATCCAGAATTTTTGCTGCCAATAAAATATGTGAGAAGAAAGGGAATGTGTTCTTTGGCCAAATGGCTTTAATGTACATATTTAGCAAATAATTTTCTCTTTGTTGGGACACTAAATTTATTCAAAGTGTTTGAGGTAGTATAGTAAAAGCAAGATTGAAGGACTGGGAAGAAAAATCACAAAACTCCTCATACAATTGCAAGTATTTTGCAAATTAATTTGATATTTGTGCACAATTAAGATTCATGCAAAAAAAAAAAAAAATCTTGCCGTTTCCTCTGGTATGAAATAAAAAGAATGTATACAAAAAATGCCACAAATCATTGCAGCTTTCTGCATATCCCCTTTCAATGCTGTACCTTTAGTCATTCGGTAGGTGTGTAAGTTAGCATCTTCCAAACCAGTGTCAGCTCATAGAGTCTGGACCACTTTGGCATCTCAGAGCAATGGCTATCGCCATTTTGGGTGATAAATGTATTTCCATGATTCCCTATTCAAGTCTGGCAGTCCCATTGGTTTTGCAAAATGTTATTTTTGAAAAAGAAAATCAGTTATCATTATAACAGTGCATGCTACATAATTTCACCTTCTTTAACTTACTGACATATGTATCTTACAGTAACTAACTAGTGCAGTTATTTGGATTTATTGGCGTGACTGTCTTCTGATTACTATCATCCAGGTGAATTTCAAAAGCCCTGTGCATGCCAAGACTGGGAGATATGTGCACAAGTTGGCTCAGCGCACGCCAAACAGATTTTATAAGCCACTCATGGACGCACCTATCTCCCGATGCACAAGGCAAAAGTTTATAAAAAGGGGTGGAGCATGGTCATGTTCTGGGCGGGGTGTGGTCATGTCATGGCCTGGCCAAGAAATGTGTACGTAAATATGCGTCCTTGTGCGTGCTGCCACATAATTTTACTACTGCTATGGATGGCGTATAAGTAATAAAACAAAAACATCTAGGCTAGTCAGTGGGGTTTTAAGGGTCGAGGCTAACAGTGGGGAAAGGGAGGCTAATTAACTAGGGGGGTTCGCAAGTCTTATCCATAAACTGGGTGAACATGGGAAGGAACTGGGAAAACTAGCTATGGCATCTGTGCGCGTTCCTTATATAATTCCCTCACTTATACGGTAGAAGCAGCATTTGCATGCGTCCATTTAAAATTGTGTGCACTTGTACACGTGTCCAGGCAATTTTATAACATGTACGCATATATGCCGAATATGTTATAAATTAGATGTGTCACTGGATGCGAGCCGGCAAGCACTCGCACATGTGTGTCCATGCACCAGTATTAAAGTTTCCATTCCTGTGAGCTTTATCTTATATTCATATCTTACAAGTGGTTATGTTCCATGAGTGGCAGCTTGGATAAATCCCCAGCGGTGTGCACAGCAGTGAGAATGGGCCAGATGCTCTTTTTCTGCTGTCATCTACTATTTTACTATATATGTATACATACAGTACATGCAGATATCTCTGAGATGGATCACTTGGCAGCTTTTCTTTGGCACCTTAACTCCATGAATGTTTCCAAGGTGTAGAAAGCACAATACCCTGAGTAAGCTGAGGCAGAGGGAAATAAAGCAACCCATTTCAAGGTCACAGAGGAACTCTGTTGAGGCAGCAGGGATTGGAACTCTTAAATGAAAAGCCTGCCTCCCATCCTGCTTCACAGCTGTGCACTTTTACCGCAGATCAGACCTTTTCTTCCTATCTTACTGCATATTGATTATGCTGAAAAATGTCTTAGCTGACCCAGCAGGGATATTCATTACTTGTCATTCAATTGAAGAATGAAGATACACCATGCATGAGTTCCATTTTAAAAATATGAATATATTCTGTGATATATTGCAATGAATACAGACAATAATGAACATTGAGGTTGATCTTCAAAAGAGTTGTCCAGCTAACTTTGGCCAAGATTCATCTGCAATAAAAAAGGGGTGTGGTTAGGCACATTTTCCTATTACCATATTGGTTTTTTTTGCAATGCAATTTAAACCTGTGTTCTTTTCTGGGCTGAGACAGAGAGAGAAAGATAGAGAGAACATCTGTAGAGGCGCACAAAAAAGTTAACCACTAGTAACTCGGGTTGAGGTTTCTGGGGTAGCGTGGATTCTGGGAGGCAGTTTTACATGCACAGTCATACATACAAAAAGAACAATTATCATCAGTGAAGATTTAATGTGATTTGGAGGGATGAAAGGTAAAAGAGGAGTACATTTGTACACTTTACTCTCTGCCTACCTTGATTGCAGCTAGTTAGAGAGAGAGAACATCATGCTAGGTAGAGAGAACATGGAACAAATCTAATTTTCGTTTATCTTTTATCACTCCAAATCACATTAAATCTTCACTAATAGTAACTGTTCTGTTCGTACATATGACTGTGCATGTAAAATTACCTCCAGCACCCACCCCACCCCCACAAACCTCACCCCAAGTTCATAATGCCCCCTCTTACAGTGGTATAAAAAGTTCAAATACAAGTAAACCTCCACAGAAGCTCTCTCTCTCTCTCTCCCTCCCTCCCTACCAGGATTTGCGATAAATCCCAAAACACACAGAAAAAAGGTGTAGTTATTTCTGGTGTTAAATCCCGTGATAGTGTGCATTACATTATTGCATGCAGCGATAACCAGCCCTCATTTCCATTTACTCCTTCCACTCAACTACTAATTTTAAATTTCTATACGCATTTTGCGATGCAGTATTTATTAGGGATGTGCTATCGAATTAGTCAGTTTCAACAAAATTGCCTAATTCATCCTGGTTCGGGGACCCGAAAACCCGAACAAATTTTTCCCAAAATTTCAGGAAAAATTTGGTTTCGGGTTAGTGCCCGCTAGCTCCCATTAGCGTGCACTAACGTTAAATATTAGTGTGCACTAAAAGGAGTTAGTGTGCAGTAACGGGAGTTAGCACCCACTAACAGGAGTTAGTGCGCGCTAACCCGAAATTCGGGTCCCCTTGAATTACAAAGGCCCGAACCACGGGAAATACGATATTTCACACAGCGAGCTGAAAACGAAGCCCGAACTAAAAGGTTTGGGCTTTGCACATCCCTAGTATTTATCGCTAGCGTTACGCCATTATCTCAGGCATTAGGGACCTAACGTATTGTCATTTCCTTTCCCCTCAGTGGATAAGTTTTGTATGTGTAAGTCATGCACACATAATTTATCAGCATAAAAGGAGGTAGGAGCTGGAGGCATTCCCAGGATATAAATTTTATGCACTGAGCGCAATTATTCAGCACTAGCCAGATAACATTTACGTATGTGCATAAGTCTGGTTGGAAAAATATCTGTCCTGAAGTTAGACAGATAAAATTATGAGGCAGATTTTCAAAGGGGTATGCGCGTAGGATACGCGCGTAACCCCCGAAAAGCTGCCCCTTCCACCACCTGCACACGCCAAGCCTATGTTGCATTAGGCTCGGCGGCACATGCAAGCCCCAGGACGTGCGTAAGTCCCGGGGCTTTCCTGGGGGGCGTGTCTGGGGCGTGTCTGGGGCGTGTCGTGGTGGCGCGTCATCCGGGGGCAGGGCCGCGGGCATGGTTCTGGACCGGAGCATTTTGGGGCATGGCCGAGGCCTCTGGAACTGCTCCCAGGCTGGGGAATCGCGCGCCGGCAGCTGGTCAGGGCGAGCGAGTTATGCCTGCCTCGGACAGGTGTAACTTTTATAATAAATGTGTGTGTGTGTGGGGGGTGGGGGGGTTAGGTAGGGGAAGGGAGGGGAAGGTGGGGGGAGGTGGAAAGAAAGTTCCCTCCAAGGCTGCTCCGATTTCGGAGCGGCCTCGGAGGGAACGGGCAGCATGCGCTGTGCTCGGCTTGTGCAAGGTGCACAAATGTTCACCACTTTTGCGCGCGCCAACCCCAGATTTTAAAAGATACGCGCGGCTACACGTGTATCTATTAAAATCCGGCGTACTCTTGTTTGCGCCAGGTGCACGAACAAAAGTACGCACGCATGTACATTTTTAAAATCTGCCCCTATGTGTATAACATTTTCTGTAAATATTCAGCAGCAGACTTATGCACATATGTTCCGTTAAATATTCAGACAATGTTGTGTGCAAAACTTGGTGGCCCTGATATTCAATGTTGGCCAGGTAAGTAACTTAGCTAGCTATGACTTATCCAGTTGTGTTAGAAGGGATATTCAGCGGCATAGCCATGCCGCTGAATATCTACAGTAGAGGCTGATCTAACTTATCCAATTAACTTAACTGGATAAGAATGAATATAGCTACTTATCCAGTTAAGTGAACTGGATAATTAAAGCCACCTGGACCTGCCCACTACCCACTCACAAATTGACAAGCTAAAAGATAGCCAGATAAGTGAATTATCCGAGTATCTAGCAGCCGCTGATTTTCAGCAGACCACTAGATAGCTGGATAAATCCTACTTATCTGGTTATCCAGCGCTAAATCACTTTCAATATTGGGCTTTATGCATCTAACAATCCCACTAGCTATGTGCTGAATATTGATCTCTTGCTTTTATGTTAATATATTTTTTTTTATCAAATGTATTTATTTATTGCATTTATTTATGGACATTTGATATTCCACCTTTTCCAAAGGTTGGATGGATTATAATACATTTAATTGAACAGAGGCATTTGAACAGCTTATAATCAGAATCAGAATTTGCAATTAGAGTAGTACTGAGGTCCAGCCTAAGAAAACCCATTTGCAAATACTTATTGCAGATCAGGTATATCTGTAGCTGAACAGAATACATTTTAATTGTGAAATGTGATCATTATTCTAGCAAGCACAGCTTTTATAAGAAAAACAATGTTTTAAGCTTATTTTTTTCAGACATTTTTGATGCTTTACAACATGAAATCATTTTTTTTTCTGCTTAAGATTAAAATTCTGGTGATCACTGGACTGTTATTTCTTTTGCCATACAACTCTTTACAGTTTTGAAAACAAAAATTACTCTTGTAATACAAGTTAGAGTTGACTTCAGTATTGAGGCATCAACCCTTGCTCATTTTCCATTGATCCTTCCTGATAAAGGGGAGCGTAGCCCCTGAAAGCCAGTCAAAAATATATGAAGCTCGACCAATGAAAAATCCTGTTCGCCGACTTTTCTATGTACAAATTAAAGTGGACTAACAAGGCAACCACACTATTTTATTTGATACTTTTGTAATAGAGAATACATTTTTGAAAAATGCTCTGGCACAAAATGTTGAATTTGCAATCCACTCTTACCGCAGTTATTTATGTGTTTGGAATATTAAAGAACACTCCTTTAATTTGCAGACAACTGAGCTGTCCTTGCTTGAGAATGCAGTGGTAGATGGCAGAGTGCTCCTCTCAGGAAGGAAACATGAATGTTGACATTCCCAGCTCACATACCATAAAGGATCTTTAAATACTAAGCTGAAAAGTCAATGGAGATCCAAGTATAGAATTAATTTACATCAAAACAGCCTATGTTAGTGAAAATATACCAAGATTATGTTTATGGTGTGAATTACCATTTTGATATTTTGAATACATAAAGTACAGATCATTATTAAACTAACATATGGTAACCATTCAGTGAAGTTTATTCAAAAACAAATATATTCTAAATCACAGGGATTTGGAGGAGAAGTTTGCAGACAACTGCAGTGCATTACTCTTTTCATTCTGTTTTTATGATAGAATATTTTGATAGGGTGAAAGGAAATGTGCACGGCCACTATTGGACACATGGCAGGCTTACAACAAGGTTGACTTAGCACTAATTTGAAATTGTGGCGTACAACATTGTTGACAGTAGCAAGCTCTTTCACCATCCTGTGTTTGTGATCTGGATGTGGGAACTGAATGGTTTAGGTGGGGCTCATGAATGGACATTAGTCAGAAGAACAAAAGGCTTGCCATACTGGGTCAGACCAAAGGGCCATCAAACCCAGTATCTTGTTTCCAATAGTGGCCAATCCAGGTCACAAGTACCTGGCAGGATCCCAAGGATAGCTGGATTCCAAACTGCTTATCCCAAGAATAAACAGTGGATTTCTTCAACTCTATCTTAATAATGGTTAATGGAATTTTCCTCCAGTAACTTGTCCAAACCTTTTTTTAAACATCTACACTAAGGGGTAGATTTTCAAACCAGCGCATGGGCGTACATGTGCGCGCACTACTCGGCATGCACACATGTATGCCTGATTTTATAACTTGTGTGCACGCAGGTGCGCGCAAGTAATAAAATCAGGGGTTGGTGCGCGCACCTTACTCGCGCCGACGCCCGCGGGCTTCCCCCGTTCCCTCCCAGGCCACTCCAAAATTCTTATCAAACCTTTTGCACCTGCCTTCAGGCAGGTGCAGGTTGCCCGCACCGGCAGCCTGCCGGCACGCGATCCTCCAACACAGCGGCAAATGGCCGCTGTGTCAGAGGCCTCTGGCCCCACCCCGCCCCCAGACCGCTCAACCCCACCCCCCCTGCCCCTTTTTGCAAGCCCCGGGACTTACATGTGTCCCGGGGCTTTACGCGCATCACCGGGCCTTTTGAAAATAGGCCCGGCGTGCGAATGTCTGGTTACACGTGTAACGTTTTGAAAATCTGGCCCTAAGAGCCTTCACCACGTACTCTGTTAATGAATTTCAGATCTTAATTATGCATTCAGTAAAAAAATATTTTCTTTTATTAGTTTTAAATGTATTACCTAGTAGCTTCATTGTGTGTCCTCTGGTCTTTTCGAAAGAGTAAACAACTGATTACGTTTACTCGTTCCATTCCACTCATTATTTTATAGACCTCTATAATATCTCCCTTCAACTGTCTCTTCTCTAAGCTGAACAAACAGTCCTAACCACCTTAGCCTTTCTTCATAGGGGAATTGTTCCATCCCTTTTATCATTTTGATCACCCTTCTCTGTACCTTTTCTAATTTTGCAATATCTTTTCTGGGATGTGGTGACCAGAACTGCACACAATACTCAAGATGAAGTTGCATCATGGAGTGATACAGAGGCATTATGATATTCTCTGTTATATTCTCCATTCCTTTCCTAATAATCTCTAGCATTCTATTTGCTTTCTTGGCTCTGCTGCACATTGAGCAGAAGATTTCAATGCATTTTCAGTGATGACAACTAAATCCTTTTCCTAAATAGTGACTCCTAATGTGGAACCCTGCATTTTTGTAGCTATAATTTAGGTTACTCTTCCCTAAGTGCATCACTTTGCACTTGTCTACATTAAGAACATAAGAAAATGCCATACTGGGTCAGACCAAGGGTCCATCAAGCCCAACATCCTGTCTCCAACAGTGGCCAATCCAGGCCATAAGAACCTGGCACGTACCCAGAAACTAAGTCTATTCCATGTTACCATTGCTATTGGCAGTGGCTATTCTCTAAGGGGTAGATTTTCAGACGAGCGCGAACAGCCTACTTTTGTTTGCGCTCCAGGCGCAAACAAAAGTACGCTGGATTTTAGTAGATACGCGCGTAGTCGCGCGTATCGGCTAAAATCCTGGATCGGCGCGCACAAGGCTATCGATTTCGTATAGCCTGCGCGCGCCGAGCCGCGCAGCCTACCCCCGTTCCCTCCTAGGCCGCTCCGAAATCGGAGCGGCCTAGAAGGGAACTTTCCTTTGCCCTCCCCTCACCTTCCCCTCCCTTCCCCTACCTAACCCACCCGCCCGGCCCTGTCTAAACCCCCATCCTACCTTTGTCGGGGGATTTACGCCTCCCGGAGGGAGGCGTAAATCCCCGCGCGCCAGCGGGCCTCCTGCGCGCCGGGCCGCGACCTGGGGGCGGGTACGGAGGGCGCGGCCACGCCCCCGGGCCGTAGCCACGCCCCCGTACCCGCCCCCAAAACGCTGCCGACACGCCCCCGCAACGCCGCGCGCTCCGGCCCCGCCCCCGACACGCCTCCCGACACGCCCACTCCGAAAACCCCGGGACTTACGCGAGTCCCGGGGCTCTGCGCGCGCCGGGAGGCCTATGTAAAATAGGCTTCCCGGCGCGCAGGGCCCTGCTCGCGTAAATCCGCCCGGTTTTGGGCGGATTTACGCGAGCAGGGCTCTGAAAATCCGCCCCTAAGTGAACTTAATAGCAGATAATGGACTTCTCCTCCAAGAACTTATCCAATCCTTTTTTAAACACAGCTATACTAACTGCACTAACCACATCCTCTGGCAACAAATTCCAGAGTTTAATTGTGCGTTGAGTAAAAAAGAACTTTCTCCGATTAGTTTTAAATGTGCCCCATGCTAACTTCATGGAGTGCCCCCTAGTTTTTCTATTATCCGAAAGAGTAAATAATCGATTCACATCTACCCGTTCTAGACCTCTCATGATTTTAAACATCTCTATCATATCCCCCCTCAGCCGTCTCTTCTCCAAGCTGAAAAGTCCTAACCTCTTTATTTCCTCATAGGGGAGCTGTTCCATTCCCCATTAACTTTAATTTGCCATTGCAAGCCTAGTCTCTCAGTTTTGCAATGTCCTTTTCCAATTTCTCATAATCCTCTTGTGATTTGACAACTTTGAATAATTTTGTGTCATTGGCAAATTTGATCAACTCACTTGTTTGCATTTCCAGGTCATTTATAGATATATTGAAAAGCAGTGGTCCCAGACTGCGTCCAAGACTGAATGACTCAAGTACCCATTCCTCAGGGGCCTTGCTGCACTCAGGGCTATCCACTCCTCGGAGAGCCTTCTCTGTAAGTCTTACCTTCACCAGCTTAGTGAGTACCTCTCGCTATTTCTACGGACGACCCTTCAATGTTCCTGTTCCGGGTCTCCGTTGCTGCTACAATGATATCTCTACTGCAACACCATGGAATGAGTACTAGACCTGATCTTCAACTCTGCTTCTCTCTTGCTGTGCAGATCCTCGGGTTACCCCGCTCTGCGGACCACTACCGGATCCACGTTGTCTTGTGCCTGCTGCCAACATCTATCTCCAGCCTACCCCGTGCTGTGGACCACTACCGGAGCTATCACGCACAAGAACTACCACCTTTCTCCATCAGGAAAATTTACTATTTAGCCCTACTCTCTGTTTATTATCTTTTAACCATTTAGCAATCCTCAATAGGACACTGCCCTCTATCCCATGACTTTTTAATTTCCTAAAAAGTTTCTCGTCAGGGACTTTGTCAAATGCTTTCTGGAAATCCATATACACTATATCAACTGGCTCACCTTTATCCACATGTTTATTTATGCCTTCAAAAAAATGTAGCAAATTTGTGAGGCAAGACTTCCTTTGGCTAAATCCATGCTGGCTTTGACCTGTTAATTATGTTCAGCAATTTTGATGTTTATGATAGTTTCTACCATTTTGCCTGGCACAGACATCAGACTCACTAGTCTGTAGTTTCTTCAATCACCTCTTTTTACAATTTGGCATTACATTGGCAACCTTCTAGTCTTCAGGTACCATAGATGATGTTACTGATATTTTACAAATTTCCAATAGTATGTCCACAATTTCATTTCTCAGCTATTTCAGCACTCTGGGATGTATACCATCTGGTCCAGGTGATTTGATGCTCTTTAGTTTGTCAATTAACCCTAGTACATCTTCCAGGTTCAGTGTGATTTGTTTCACTTCTTCTGAATCATCACCTTTGAAAATCATTTCTGGCATGGGTATATCTCTTACATTTTCCTCAGTGAATACTGAAGCAAAGAATTAATTTAGTTTGTCTGCTATGTGCTGTGCCTGTTGGTCGCAGACGGCTGCAACCTTTGCTGCTCACCTCATTTTGCCCTGTAGCTCCGATTCTGGCGAAGATAGCCACTGCTGCCTCTGTGCGCTGACCTCCCTGGCATTCCTGGTTGCCATCTTGAATCTGGTGTAACTTAGGGCACGTGCGCGCCTGCCTCCGCCTTATCCACGTCATGGCAGGAACCTCGGGGCGTTCCCTCCGCATGACATCACTGCCTATGTGTACTTAAGCCTACCGGACCTTCCTACCAACTAGTTAGCAAGGATTCCATCTTGCTCAATTCCTTTTCTCAGAGATGCTTCGCCTCGCTGTTCCTGTGTCCAAGACTGAATGACTCAAGTACCCATTCCTCAGGGGCCTTGCTGCACTCAGGGCTATCCACTCCTCGGAGAGCCTTCTCTGTAAGTCTTACCTTCACCAGCTTAGTGAGTACCTCTCGCTATTTCTACGGACGACCCTTCAATGTTCCTGTTCCGGGTCTCCGTTGCTGCTACAATGGTATCTCTACTGCAACACCATGGAATGAGTACTAGACCTGATCTTCAACTCTGCTTCTCTCTTGCTGTGCAGATCCTCGGGTTACCCCGCTCTGTGGACCACTACCGGATCCACGTTGTCTTGTGCCTGCTGCCAACATCTATCTCCAGCCTACCCCGTGCTGTGGACCACTACTGGAGCTATCACGCACAAGAACTACCAAGAAGCAAGTATTTCCTGGGTTACCCCGCTCTGCGGACCACTACCGGAGAATCCATCTTAGGTCTTCCTACTCAAGGACTGAGTTTACAAACCCGCTCCTCGGGTTTCTCTTTGCTGTATAATAAATATATCTCTGACTCCTGTGTCCATCACTGCTGAGACCCCGCATGTCATGGAGAGTCCCCACAGGGCTCCTCCCTGTGGGTGGAGTCAGCTCTCTCCACGACCCAAGGGCCCACAAACCAAATTCAAGTATAACACTATGGCTTTGTCATCCCTAAAAGCTCCTTTTACCCCTTGATTATGTAATGGTCCAGTTGACTTCCTCACAGGCTTTTTACATCGAATATACCTGAAAACAGATTTTATTATGGGTTTTTGCTTCCACGGCATGCTTTTCAAATTCTCTCTTTGCCTTTCTTATGAATGCTTTGTATCTTACTTGCCAGTGTTTGTTGTTTCCTGTCTTCTTCATTTGGATCCCTTTTCCATTTCTTGAAAGATGTTCTTTTAGATAATATAGCCTCTCTCACTTTACCTTTTAACCATGCCAATAGTCATTTAACATTCTTTCTACCTCTTCTAATACATGGAATACATCTGGTCCTGGCTTCCAAGATGGTATTTTTAAACAATGTTAATGCCTAAACTCTTAACCTTTGCAGTTGCTCCTTTCATTTTTTCCTAACCATTTTCCTAATTTTATCATAGTTGCCTTTATGAAAATTGAATGCTGTCACAGTAGATTTCTTTAGTGCTCTCCTTCCAGTTATTAAGTCAAATTTGATCATGTTGTGATCACTATTGCCAAGTGGCTACAACATTGTTACCTCTCACATCAAATCCTGTGTTCCATTAAGGACCAGGTCTAAAATAGTTTCCCCTCTTGTTGGTTCTTGAACCACATGCTCCATGAATCAGTCTTTTATTTCATCGAGGAACTTTACCTCTCTAGCATGTTCTGATATAACATTCACCCAGTCAAAACTGGGCTAATTGTAATCACCCATTACTACTTTGCTGCTGATTTTGTTAGCTTCCCTAATTGAAACCTCAGCGAAGATGTTTCCCCTTACAAATTTCAATCTCATGCTAATTCAGTCATCTTTCTGTGTGCTGCTTTGTGTGTAACAAAGTCCATGCCTTCTTCTGTGTGTTGACAGGTTATGTTCTGAGAAGGCTGGCATTCCAAAATCAAAGGATACAGACCCTTTTTGGTTCAAGTCATCACTTTTCTATGAGGGTCATTGAATATATATATATATATATATATATTTTTTTTTTTTTTTTACAATAGTTTCACAAACTAAAAGCCTAAACAGGGTTAGGTCAGTTTAGAAATCTATGTAGCCAGATATAGGAAATGTGGCAATTTGAGTCTTCTCCTGTATTGTATCTTACCTCTGCTTCTTAGGATTTTGCCTTCTTCTCTCATTTCCTCTAGCTCCCTTTCTCCCATGTCCTTCAGACTTTTAATCTTTAGTGCAGTCTTGCTTATGAACTCTTTCTTAACACATTTGTTTGTAAGATGCATTTGGGCTGACTCAGAATTTCCACTCTAGGGGGTGTCATGCTGAACGGGGAACCTCCTCCTCCTCCATCCTGGTGGAGCTTTCTAATCGCTTTGATCTTCAGCATGAATGCCATTTGGAGCTCCGTAGGATTGTCACTGGCCTGCCCCCTCTGCCTTTAAGGGGGGGGGGAGGTCCAACAGGATGCTTGAGCTCCGCCTGAGGAGCACGTAAGAGAGAGAAATCTTCCTATGAAGGATGAGGTGCCTCTTTCACCATAGAGCACTTTCTCCTGCTCCGCCATCTTGGAGGGGGAATCCAGCCCTGCACATGGACACTGAATGCATATAATAATCTTTATGATTAACATGGGCTAGGGAAAAGCAATAATGAAAGGCCTTTTCACAGGTAAAATAGCAGCAGAAATCGGGGCTTTGCTTCTTGCCCACCCTCAATGCTGGCACAATTAAGTGTGTTGTTCTACATTATGGGAAACTTTGTCTGCACTGTAAAGAGGCAATCTCAGTGGGGGGATGGAACAATGCGCATGGTTGTTATATAATCAATTCACGCACGCGTTTACTCCAAAAATTACCCGCAGAGAAAGAATGCACAAATCTTCAAGGGGGCAATAATCAAAGCAAAAGCAGAAGCATACTTTTGCTTTGGTTGTTGACGTCAGTCACGGGTGCAGTTTGCACCAACCCAGATAATTTGATTATTGCCCCTTTTACCAAAGAGAGGCAATGCTATGTCACAATTCAATTGATCCATTGTGTAAGTGAAAAGACAGGAAAGGTGAAGCAGTTTAGCGCGCGGTGCAATCTTTATTGAAAATGTAAAATCATCTTTATCTGGCCCGTTGCCTCCGTTACAGAAAACAATTTATATTTGTTGGAAGACACTGGGGGCGCCACCGTTGTTCATCCATTCATTCACCCGCCTCTCTTTGGTAAATACAACATTGAAAAATGCCACCTTCTCCCCCCCCCCCCCCCCCCCCCCCCCAGTGGCTGGTGAACCCCGGTTCAGCAGTAAACTCAATCCATGGAAGCCACTGAGCGCAAGGGTCTCCATCAGGGGGCATACGTTGCCTTTCCTGTGTGGAGGTATCCAGCAGTGAGCAGCACCGGATCGCGATGAGAGAAAAAAAAAAAAAGGTGTTTTTAGGAAACAAGCGCGCGGTTTGCAAACAATATGGAACTAGTGACTGAGAGTGCTGCGGCAACGGAGCCGTATTTTGAAACGGTCTCTCGTGTGCTGCCGCTTAAAGAGGTTAACAGTGACAGTCGCATCAAACATTTGCGTTAAAGATAGCGTAGATCATAAATTTTAGGTTACTGAGAATTCATTTTTAGTTAAGAACATAAGAAATTGCCATGCTGGGTCAGACCAAGGGTCCATCAAGCCCAGCATCCTGTTTCCAACAGAGGCCAAAACCAGGCCACAAGAACCTGGCAATAACCCAAACACCAAGAAGATCCCATGCTACTGATGCAATTAATAGCAGTGGCTATTCCCTAAGTAAACTTGATTAATAGTTAATGGACTTCTCCTCCAAGAACTTATCCAAACCTTTTTTGAACCCAGCTACACTAACTGCACTAACCACATCCTCTGGCAACAAATTCCAGACCTTAATTGTGCATTGAGTGAAAAAGAATTTTCTCCGATTAGTCTTAAATGTGCCACATGCTAACTTCATGGAGTGCCCCCTAGTCCTTCTATTATTCGAAAGTGTAAATAACTGATTCACATCTACTCATTCAAGACCTCTCATGATCTTAAAGACCTCTATCGTATCCTCCCTCAGCCGTCTCTTCTCCAAGCTGAACAGCCCTAACCTCTTCAGCCTTTCCTCATATGGGACCTGTTCCATCCCCTTTATCATTTTGGTTGCCCTTCTCTGTACCTTCTCCATCGCATTGTTCCTTAAGACTGTCGCTGCTCAGCTGTGATTTTAGAAGCAACTTCAGAGCACATGTCCAACAAAAAAAGGCAGACTGCCGAAGGGATAAACTCTTTTATGACCTAGATCTCGACCTTAGGGAATGAATGTGTGCATGGGTTTTTTTTTTTTTTTTTCTGTTAAGGTAAAAGTCAAGTTCTCTGAGTCCAAATCAAGAAAGGCTCTGTTAAAGCTATCTGAGTGCATGTCCCCTTTCTTCTAAACACACTTCTGCGAGCTGAAGCTCCATTTTGAGTAGCCAGGCCGCCAGCGAGTCACTGCTGCACAAATGCAGACCAGGTAATAAATACTGTTACAGGGGGGGCAGAGACCTCTCCGTGGAGACTGAAACACTGAGCTCAAAGCAGCAAAGATGTAATCAGAACCTAGCCTTACTGCTTGCCCGGCGGGGTTGTGATTTTGCTTTGAATTCTGAATACCGCAGTTTTAGAATTTTACTTTAGCTTATAGTCGTCCCCCCGATCAGCTTGTAGGTTTTCCTTATTGTTAAGCTGGTGAGGGGAGGATGTTGTGTGTGTGTGTGTGTGTGTGTGTGTAGGGGGGGGGGGGGTCTGGGGAGTGATGGCAAAGGGGAGGGTCATTTGTTTTTTGTAAAAAAAAAAAAAAAGAAAAAGAAAATCCATCAGCTCTTCACCACCATTATAGAATTAATTCCATCTCCCTCTTTTTGTTCTGTTACCAGAAACATTTACAATTTCTTAAACTATAAATAAAACTATAAGCTCAGTGAACACATTGCTATTTGTGCTTGAATTACAACTATTATCACACATCACCGAAGAACAGATTGTATTCTCCGTTCAATATAGTGGATGGCCCATCTGCACTGCTGTTTAACAAAGAGTTGGCTACGCTTCTTAATGCACGCAGTGCATGTGCATTGCAAATTTAGCATCTTTCATAAGCTGTTTTCCATCCCCAGGCTCTTTGTTTTAAAAAAAATATAACAGTCTATATAAAGATTAACAAAGCAAGGTTATTATGTAACTGGCAGAAGGTCACTCTGTTCCCAAGCTTGTAACTTTGCTATGAAACTTTTTGGATTTTCTATGGAAACTTCTATTCTTCTTCTTCTAAAAAAAAAAAGAAAAGAGAGAGAGATATTTTCTCCCATCCCAAGTCTACTGCAAAACTCTTTATAACCAGAGGAAATCAACAACTTCATTCAGCAGTAGTGGGCTAAACGGGTGGTTCATAAAGGTGGATATTTTCTTGGTCGCAAGGGGGGGGCGTGCTATTGCTGCAGCCCTAGAGAGATGGATATTATTATTCTGGAAATGCTTATCTGGAAGAAATAAGATAAGGCGGGTGTTTATCACAAGCTGTTCTCTGCTGCTTTATATCTTCTCGCCTTCCTGGAATGATCTTTACCTTTTTTGTATTCCAATGCCATGTATAAAGAATAATAAGAAACTACAATAACTGTAAAAAAATAAGCTCCAAGGAGATGATTAGAAGCACATCTTTATTTCAGAGGTTTGTTCCTGTAAAACTGGGTCAGTTAAGGGCCCAGGATTCAGGACTTTGATTATAGCAGTGCCTCTGCCTCTGAGTGACTTTGATCAGCTTGCCTTCATTCTCCATACAGATTTTCGGATTCACTTTGGATTGTTCTTTGAAAAGGTTCATAGAGCTGATTCAAGGGGACCTTTAAAGGTTCCCAGGCTTGTCAAATTATTCACTGAAACTACCTGAAAGACGTTCTCATGTATTTGTTTTGTGCTTGGGGCCTCCCTTTGAGGCTCACACGCAAACTGCACATGATCCAGAATGTTGCAGCAAAGCTGATTTTGGGCAAATCGAGACGAGGATGTCTTATTCCCATACTACATGCCTTGCCTTGGTTCCTCATACTGGCAAGAGTCAAGTTTAAGCAGTGTATTTGCTCACCGGGTGGAGTTCCGCTGCTGGGGCTTCTCCCGCTGGTTCCTCACTGCAGTATCCCAACGTCTCTTGATGTCTGGATGTGGCTTTAAGCAAAGATAAGTCCCCACACACTCGGGTTGTAAGTAGAACTGTTCAGAAAAGCCATGGGATTTCCCAAAACAAAGTCCAGTCAGGGGGTGCCTGCTCCTGAACCGTGGCATATGGTAGCACTGGCCCTGAACACAGTTCCAGGAGTTTGGCCTTATCTGGAACCAACAGCTCCTTCACATTCGAGCAGTCTGGCTGTGCCTGTCTCCGCGGTACAGCCTACGCCAGAAAAGGCTTTTAAACTCGGGCGCTAAAGCCGGGCTCTGTCCTAGCCCAATGGTTCCTAAAAGCCAGAGTTCAGTTCCAGCTGCGCCCTTCCCAGCTTCACTGCTCAGAATAGCCAAATCCTTAAATGTAGTTCCCTGACGCTTGGCCCACTTTCAGGGGCCTAATTCAGGCACAATCCCCACAATGTCCTTCCCTTCCCCTGCTCGGGCATCTCCCCAGAGCTGAGGCAGATTGCCTCCTTCCCTTCTGTAGGAAAATACCAAAAGCTGAAGAAACACTTTTCAAACAAAACACACGTACCGCAGCGTTTTCCTACTCCATCGCAATCATCCAGCCGGGCTTACGGCTGCCGTTGGCTATTAGTTGCTTCCATCTTCGCTGTCCTCTTCCTCCTGCCACTCCCACCAGTCTCGTGTCTCTGTCTTCTCTCTCTTAATCCACTCCACACCTGGTTCCCAGCGATGCTCAACTTCCTCTCCCTCAGCCCTCTGGGAGTTGTAGTCCTCCCCTCCCCTGACTGAGCGTTTGGTCTATTCAGCCCTAGCTTGCATTCGCCTCCTGTTCAGCTGTTGTAATAGGACGTAACTCCCATTACAGCAGTTGATGCTAACATTTCAGACAATGAGAAGGAATGGGCTAGGGTATCAGTTGGATAAGCTCAAATACTATACCCTGGGCAGAGAACTCAGATCAGGTCAACAGGCTCCTGTATCTGTGCCTACTATTTGAGAGGTATCCCTGGCTAGTGGCTAGATCTAGTTCAAGGGCTTTCTCTGTGACTGCCATTTCTCTGGAACAGTCTTCCTCTTGACATCAGTCTGGAGCTAAAAGGAAAAAGCTTGTATTTTTCCAGAGAGTTCAATTTTCAAAGAGTTTAGGTGCCATATGTTGGGAATTAGGCTCTTAAATTTGCTACAGCTGAATGCCTAAATTTAGGCTCCTAGGTTCACTGGACACCTAAAATAAGTACCCTAAAAAGTGGGTGGCTACAAGGGTGGAGTTAGGACAGTGAAAAAGGATAAAGTGCCGAGCAAAGAATTTCAGCAGTATGCACCCACCTAACCCAAGGCCCTAAATCTAGGCAAATGAATAGCAAACCTAAATTTGGGGACATTTAGATGAATTTCCAAAAAAAGCTGAGCTCCTAAATTTAGCCATGTAACAGGGTCATTCATCAAATTGCGTTAGGGCCTCAACACGCAATTAAAGGGGGTCTAACGCATGATAATATAGGCGCATACATACGTGCATAGTATAACATAGGCTGAAAGTGCATATGTGTGCCATATTTTAATGTGCATACACATGTACACACACGTTGATTTGTGCACATATACTGATTTGTGCACATCATGCCACACCTAGGACCAAGTGTTAATGATATCCACGTTGATATGTCTGAAGATCCTAAAGTTATCAAAGGGAGGCTTTTCCAGTGTATGCATAATCAGTGTGGATAACATCAACACCTGACTGCCTTGGAGTGTGGAGGAGTGGGTTAATTATCACAAGTGCATGCTTGGGATGATATCCTCTATGACCCTGCAATCCTGATCCAGGGGTCTCCCTAATGGCTTCCTATGTGGCCAGCGCCTGGAGTGGACTTGTGCATGCAGCTGCTCTTGGCCCAACACAAGGAAATGAGGATACAATACGGTAACATAAGAGTCCTGGAAGATTAAGCCTAGGGAACATGTCTGTTCACTCCATCTGCACATGGGCATTAATATAGGAAGTCTGTAACTCTATGTGCCCTGCCTCTCTAAAAGTGTCCATGCCAGATTTTATGTTTCACCCAAGCCTTTTCTTCTTCCTTCCCATCCTTTTTTATGATGTCAAATCAGTATCAATGAGAACTAGTTGGGGGAAATCCCATATTGCCTGAATCTCCAGCTGCTCTGCTTGCTGCTCTGTTAAATACCTTCAATCATGTCACAATTCTAGTCCATTGCATGTTCAACACATAGAAGAGGTTGAGGGAGCCAGCACTGCATATCAGCAAGAAGGGAGCTGCCTGAAGCCCTTGGAGCTGCCTGAAGCCCTCGGAAGAGTAGGATGTAGAGAAGCTTTTCTTTTGTTTGATCATTGAAGGGGTTTTCAACGGCTACAGATTCTCAGCATGGAAATGGGTTAGCTGGCTGATAGTTAGGGATGTGTAAGAGCCTTTTTTTGGACAGGTAGCTATTAGAGATGTGCATCGTTTTTTGTGTTCGTGTCGTTCTTCGTTTTTCGGCCGCCATGGAAAATGTCGTTTTTTTTCGGTTCGGGTCTTTTTTTTCACGAAAAATCGATTTTTAGTTAGTGCGCGCTAACTCCCCATTAGTGCATGCTAACTCCCCGTTAGCGCGCACTAACTGAAACCGTTAGATTTTGTTACTTTTTGTTAGTTTTTGTTAGCGCGCACTGACTCCCGTTAGTGCGCACTAATTGGAAAAATGAATTTTTGCGAAAAAATTGGAAAATCCTGATTTTTTTCGGGCTCCCTGAAACATGCCAAATTGGACAATTTCGTTGCAATTTTCCAATTCTGCAAAAACGAATGCACATCTCTAGTAGCTATTGCATATCAGTTGTTTGTGTCACATTTCATCTTGTACTCTATCTACCTGGAGTATGCACATTTTGAAGTCCTAGAATGTATTGCTGTTCTTGTAGTCATCTCTGTGTTAGTATGTTTATTGTAGTATTTTCAATTGATTGAATTCATTTGCTTGCCTTTAGAGCCTCTGGAGGTGCCAACTTTCTCAGGACTGCCTTTTGCAATGCATCTTCTGGTATGGGGCATCCGATATATTTTGGTAGCCTTATATTGTTGTTCTTTGGGTCCTTATTTTGCACTTTGCCTTTTAATTCTCTTTCATTGCTTCCTGACAGCTGTTGTGAAACCTGATCCTCCCAACGGACCCAGAGTGGGGAAAAAATGGTCCATGTCAGGGGACCGGAAACTGCCTCATTAGAACTGCATTTTCAATAAATTGTGATTATTCAAAGAGTTTGGATCCTGACTACTTACCAGCGCTATGCTCTCATTCTAAACACGTATGTTTTGTGACATTTGAAGTAAATGGGATTATAAAACATTTTTATTCTTAAACTTATACCCTAACTATTTCTTCACATTCTGCAAATACTGGATGAGCACAGGTAGCTAAAGGACCATTGCAGATTGGGGAATGCAGGATCACAATGGAAAACGGTAGATGGCTGATAGAGACCATGAGGTTCTCTCACTTCAAACCCCTCCTGCTCTTTGCTCTGGTGCCCTAGCCCACTCCTTAATTACAGTCAGGCCGATACAGTACAGTGCGCTCCGACGGAGCGCACTGTTAACCCGCCACTGGACGCGCATTTTCCCTTACCCCTTATTCAGTAAGAGGCCGAAAACGCGCGTCCAATCCGCCGAACCTAACAGCGCCCGCAACATGCAAATGCATGTTGATGGCCCTATTAGGTATTCCCGCGCGATTCACAAAACAAAATGTGCAGCCAAGCCGCACATTTTGCTTTCAGAAATTAGCGCCTACCTTTGGGTAGGCGCTACCCAAAAGGTAGGTGCTAATTTCTTCGGGCACAGGGAAAGTGCACAGAAAAGCAGTAAAAACTGCTTTTCTATGCACCCTCTGACTTAATATCATGGCGATATTAAGTCGGAGGTCCCGAAACTTTCCAAAAGTAAAAAAAAAATTAAAAAAAATTTGAAGTCGGCCGGCGGCTGTCGGGTCGAAAACCAGACGCTCGATTTTGCCGGCGTCCGGTTTCTGAGCCCATGGCTGTCAGCGGGCTCGAGAACCGACGCCAGCAAAATTGAGCGTCGGCTGTCAAAACCAGCTGACAGCCACCGCTCCGGTCCAAAAGGAGGCGCTAGGGATGCGCTAGTGTCCCTAGCGCCTCCTTCTGCCTGTTTTTACCGCCGGGCCTCATTTAAATACAGAATCGCGTGCACAGGAGTGTGGCCTGTGCGCGCGCCGGGAGAGCGGGCGTTCGCCCGTTCTCCCGCAGACATTACTGAATCGGCCCGAGTGTGTTTCTGGGTACTCTGTTCCCCCTTCATCCTGTGGTAATAAGGCTCCTATGGGTAATCCCCCTACTCCCTGTGATTCTGGAGTAGTTCCTCTCCCAGTCACATAACTCTGTACATCTTGTTTCAATATTATTTTGGGGGAAACAAACCAGACTAGCTTTCTGGCAGGTTTTTTATGGGACCCAAGAAAGTGGTGTAAAGCTAGCAGTATACATTAGTTCTGCCTCTCTCCTAGAAATTGAGGTGAGCTGGGGGTGGCAACCTGCTCTTAGTTCCCTGCACAGAGCAGAACGCTGATCACTTCTGACCATCCAAGGGAGGCACAGCATAGCTGTGAGTGCTGGAGCTACTTATCCAGAGGCAGGATAGCCACATGACCCAGATTTGGGTGTTATGTGTTGTCATAATTGAGAAGGCCATGAAGTCTAATGGCCAAGCCTGAAGAGACATAGGCGATTACCTGTTTGTCCCACTACTTCAGGCAGTTTAGGTGTGTCAGCTTCCTGGCTGAGTTGCTGCTTAGCACATGGCTTCCAAGGTCCCCCACCATCTCTAGGGACCATACCAGGGCAGGGGGAAGGCGCAAGAGAGTGAATGAGGGGATGGTCAAGAAAAGCAGGGTTGCATTAAACTAATTGGGGGGGTTATAGGTAGAATGAAAAATAATCTAACACAGTGCAGGCAGATGCCCCTCTTCACACAGATAATAACAGACTTCTCTGAGTAAGTGGGGGCAGCCAACACTTACCCAGATAGCCTGTCAGGGATGCCTCCACCCTCTCCCCTAGTTAAAATGGCCATTGCACCATTGCAAAATGCAAAGTTAACAGTTTCTTACCATTTAGAAACTCCAGATGCATTAGCATATCATTAGCTTACTGCATCAGGACCTTAGCAAAACAATAATATTGGTGCAAGGAAAACTGGTGCACCAATTTTATTTGTGACAAAATTATTGCATCAGCCTGTCAGAGTCTTGACCCCCTGGGAAAGACAATGGAATTGAGAATCTCAGTACTGAGGCACGGTTAGCACTGGAGGGGGTTTCATGACCAACCAAGATCTACCCTGGCAACCTGCGAGACACAATAAATCAAGCTCTACAAAAGAAAGGGCACACACGCAAAGTTGCAAATAGAAAAACATTTTATCAAAATTGTTAAAAAATAACTATAT
Organism: Rhinatrema bivittatum; assembly: GCF_901001135.1. Taxonomy (NCBI): domain Eukaryota; kingdom Metazoa; phylum Chordata; class Amphibia; order Gymnophiona; family Rhinatrematidae; genus Rhinatrema; species Rhinatrema bivittatum. The sequence goes on from NC_042621.1 coordinate 56,405,344, forward strand.
ACATGTTTTTAAAAACAAAATAAAATTGGGACAGGTGTGGGGAATAACTAGGAACCAAAACTATATATACAAGAGCTTAAAAAGGGGGCCTGGGCAGTAGGGAGGCCAGTGACAGCAAGTTTAAGGGCCTCGCAAAAATGCCCATCTGTCAAGCCAAGGTTTTGGTGCTACTGGACTTCAGCTTGACGTGCGCCTTCTTTGACAAGACCCCAAGAGCTTCTCGTATTGCCCTCAGCTCTCTCGCCATCATCTGCATGGCCTGTGCAAGCTGTGGCTGAGAAACCGGCTCAGGGCCTGGAGTAGGTGCTCTAGGCGCTGAGCCTGATTATCCAGCCAGGCCAGCAGATGATGCTGGAAGAGGCAGAGTGTGATTTGGGCCTCCCTCAGCCAGCAAAGGCTGGCCAGTCTGGGTGTCAGCGGCCCTACTAACATAAGCCCAAAAGGGGAGTAGGCCCTACTTGGATGGGGAGAGGGTGCTGTGGTCCTGGATGTGCCTCCTGCTGGAGGTGGTGAACCATCACCGCTGCTGCTTCTCCTCCGGGTGGGGGAGGAGCACAGACTGTTCCTCCCCCAGTGGTGGCATCTGCGTCAGCAGGGACTAGGGCTGGGGTTGGGTCATCGCCGGTAGCCTCCTCTGGCTTCTCCTCCTCCTGCTCTTCCTCCTCTGCCTGCAACAAGGTCTCATCTGTGAAGAGAACATCAATAGTGTATCATGTGCTTTCATTCTGTTAGAGGGCATTGCTCTAGTTGAGAAGGTGTAGGGCAAGGGAAAAGCTAAGGTATGAAGCTATGACATCCTATATGTGATACCTAACCGATGGATAAATTCTTGGACATTCAGAATACCTATTTCAGCTGGCTGTTCTTTGAAGCTGCCTTGCATGTTCAATGGACTGTGTGTTTTACTCTGTGACAGGGTTTGTAGTAATGGGTAGTGGTCTAAATAGCAAGGCATCTTGGGCCATGAGGCTGTGTATACCAACTGTGTTGGATAGGGCCCACATCATTTGCATGTAAAGAAAAATTTGAGTGTTTGTGAAGAACCTGAAGGTTTCCCAGCTAGGCCAGAGGGTACCTTTCAATAAACACCTCATTAGGCACTGCCTGTGACCCTGAGAGAATTCTCGATGTAAGCATGTGTGAGTGAGGATTATTGTTAGCTGAAAGCAGAGGCAAGGTCATACATGCTGATAGAAACAGGATTTACACAGACCATGTGAATATGGCTGGAGACGAACTTACCTCCAGTCCCAGTCCACCAAGCCCGCAGCCAGTCCATCTACCTCCTCTTCCTAAGGCACAACTACTGGGCTTTCTTCTTGAGATCCTCAATCTATAGGAAGAAATAAGATGAAAAAGTTGAGTGTACACTATAACTGGAACAGGGACTTGAATAATTGTATGTCATAACGTATCCTACTGGGTAGCATGGCTCTTTGCACCCATTACTGTTCATAGAAGTGATGCAATGGCACTTGCACAAAAGGTATTCCTGCACAGGCAGCCTGCATGAAGGGCACTAATACCCTAGGTCACTATTAAGGTACCTGTGCAGTGCAGGCAGCAGGAGTATCCATTTACAAAGAGGAGACAGCTTTATGGAGTACAAAAGAATTATGAAACAGGCCCTAACAATGTATGACAGTCTATATATAAGTATTACAGCCAGAACTGTCCAAAATATAGCACCTGAGTAAATATGTTTGCCTGTATTATGTTATATATGTATATTACAATAGGCTTTTTAATATATATAGCATTAAAACAGGCAAACATATTTACTCAGATGCTATATTTAGAACATAAGAACATAAGAAATTGCCATGCTGGGTCAGATCAAGGGTCCATGAAGCCCAGCATCCTGTTTCCAACAGAGGCCAATCCAGGCCACAAGAACCTGGCAATTACCCAAACACTAAGAAGATCCCATGCTACTGATGCAATTAATAGCAGTGGCTATTCCCTAAGTAAACTTGATTAATAGCAGTTAATGGACTTCTCATCCAAGAACTTATCCAAACCTTTTTTAAACCCAGCTACACTAAGGGGCAGATTTTAAAAGTTACGCACGCGGCCTACATTTGTGCGGGCTCCCCGGCGAGCACAAATATACGCCTGACTTTATTTCATGACAAGAGCAAGGTTCGAGGATGAGACCATGGGAGCACTTTAGACATTTTAGGGGAGGGACTGAGGAAGGGAGCAGGCCGTTGCCGCACAGTTGTAATTAATTTTTTAATTTCGGTGGTGGGGGGGGGGGGGGGTGGAGGGCACTGCTGCATTGGTAGGCAACAGGGGTCTCAAAAATCCTCAGAATGATTTTGTAAGGATTGGGAGGCCGCGATTATTTGGGCCTTAAGCCTTTTAATTTTACCTTGGGACCAGCGGGGAACCGCATTAGTGTCCTGATGCTCCCTTCGAAAAAAAAACAGACTACAGCTCCCTTAATTGAGCTAAAATAATGGGGCTAATTTTTTTTATTAGCATAGGATTGGCCTATGGATAAGCTGCTTGTTATGGCAATATTGTATGATAAACAACATTTAACATGCGTTACATGCTGTTTAACTCATGATATTGCCTTATCTCAGGTTAATAAATCAATCTATTAGCCGGATAAGTGTGCTCCACCCCAGCATGCCCCCAGACCACCCTGGAATTAATCAGCCAACTATTTATCCTGATAAAAAAGTTGACTGACTAAATCAGGGGTGGTTTCTCGGACACGACACTTTCAATATTGACCCCTAAACTTTCAGCTGAAAATTCAAATTCATTCAAGGGCCTTAAACTTAAATCCCTAAATTTAGGCCTTCTATTCAGTTGCTTAGATCTAGGCTCCCATGTTAGGTGCCTAATGATAAAAATCAGTGCCAAGCATCTAACCTTCTTACCTGCCCTATCTCTGCCACTCTACCCATGCACTCTTTTATGACCCTAAATTTAGGGATGCAGCACTAGCAATTTTTCAAAAGGGTTAATTTAGGATCCTAACTCCAAATTGGTGTCTTAGGGTTCTTGAGATTGGCTAAAATTAAGCACATTACTTAGGGGGTTACCTTCTAAAGCTATCGCACGCGTGCGATAGCTAGATAGCTAGCTATCGCGATAGCTAGCTCGGGGCAGAGTCAGCCCTGGAAGAGGAGGAGTCGGGGTGGCACCGGGGCTGACGCCGCGAAGACTGCGCTGACAGCGAAAGGTAAGCACCTTTATCGCTGTCAGTTTTGCACCAAATAACTTTTATGGTGTAAGCTATTTGGCGCGACACCGGCAGTGATCACACCGCCGAGGTGCAATAGCTGCCGGCTAGCGCAGGACCGCCCCCTACTTCGCTACCGTGGGATTCACTATGCCTTGCGGCATTAGTGAATCCAGCTCTTAGGTTCCTAATTTAGGGCCCTACATTTAGGGACTTGGACTTTTGTGTATATCAGCTTCAAAGTATTATATCAACCTAAGAGGCACAATGGTAAAGAAAGGCACTTGAGGTGAACTTGTATCGAATAGTTTAGTTTGTTTGTTTATCTTGTGTTCTTATATTCTTATCTTATTTATTTATTTAAAGCATTTATATTCCACCAATCCAAATTAGATTTCTGCAGATATGCTGTAGGGAAGATGGGTAGCATCTGTTGAGCAGTGTGGTATTTCTGGATTGCTTGATTTTTTGTAAGGATCCATTACCGAGTGCTCCTCCAACCTGCAGGTGGTGCTGTGAGCTGCTTGAACTCTCTAACTAGTCCTCACAGCTCTGTTCTCTTTGCTTTCCCCCAATGGCAACCTTGTTTCTTGTATAGACTTGACTATACTGAGGCAGTCTCAGCATCAGTTGCTAGAGCTTGATCCTACCTTCTGATCCTCATACTCTGGCTCATCTGGAAGACTACTTAGCCTTCAGATTCTGCATTCTATGCTCTTGCTTGTTCTCCCTCCTTGGTTCCTGGATTCCTGGTTTGTTCCTGTTCTTCACCCTGCTCTAGGCCTCTCGCCCCCCTGTTCATGCCAGCGTCCATTCCTGCTTCTTATGCCACCAGCACAGAAGGGCTCAACCTGAAGGTGTCTGGCCCAAGCAGAAGTCCCTCTATCATCAGTGGCCTGGATTTGACTCCCCTGGCACTAGACCACTCATTTGTGGGGCAACTTACGGAGGACAACCATCACAGTTTTTAATTTCTTGACATGGTAGGAACTAACTCCCTAAGGAATTAGTGGGGGGAGGGGTAGCAGAGGGTGATGGTGGCCTGAATAAGGTCAGACTGGGTTGGCTGGCTTCTGTTTATTATCTTGTTTCACTTATTTATTGTTTTCATGTATTGTGGCAAATTTTAATATTATTAGATGTGTTTGGCCTACTGCCTTTTTATGCTTTTGTATGCTGTTTTGCATGGCTTTTAGAAAGCGGGGAAACAGTTTATAAGTATGCTAAAATAAACAACTAAATAAATAATCAAATAAATGCACTTAATTATCATTGTGCTGGCAGTGCACCCACATGGGTAGCCACTCCAACCACTTTGGAGATAAATGCATTTGTGCATTTGAAATGCTAAAATTCCAAAGCATATTAACATCTCAAATGAAAGAAACAATCTAAAACAAATTACAGTTACAATTACTGCATAATACTTTCTAGAAATGATGAAACTGCTATTTTAATTCGAAGGTCCAAAGAAACATAGCAACTTACACAAATTTGCAGTTTCTTTGCATCAGTATTATTGTTTATTCTTTTAGCAATTAATAGCATTTAGGTTTCATTGTAGTCAGTTTTGATTAAGCAAACATTAAATTAATTTGGTTTACAAATAGCCAGTCTCTGAGAACTATTGAAGGAAGGCAGTGTCTGGATGGACAGAGGGACACATCTTCATTGGATTGCTAGCCAACCCAGAGTAGTTAACAGTCAGATCAATACGGCTCCTGGAGCTATAATAAAATGGGCTTCGACAAGCTCATCTGTGACTGAGAGCAGAGTATACACATTGATTTCCTGGCCTGGTGTAACCCATTTACCTATTCAGCTAGTCTGCAAAGGAAGGTGTGAGGCTATAGAGGCCCAAGGGAGCAATGATGTCTTTAAGTAGGTTAGCAAATGCTTGGAAATGTCTTAATCTGCCTTTTCAGTTACTACTTCATGGAGATATTTTTCTGTAAAAAAAAAAGAAAGGAAAGATTCCATACAATTCGTGCAATTTAATCAAATCATGATCTTTAAATATGAAAATGTGAAAGACTCGGGTACAATACAGTACAGGTGTAACCCTATGCCTCAGGAGTACAGCTCTGGTCCTCGAGGGCCACACACACACCAATTTGATTTTCAGGGTAAGAAAACTACAGGATGAGGAAGCTAGCATGCTTCTTAGATTGGATATAAGCAAATATATCTCATGAATATTCATTGCTGGCATCCTGAGCTCCAGACCGGTTTATAGCCCTCAAGGACCGGATCTGTACACCTCTGGAGATTCCACCAAAACCGAACTTCTGAACTCGTCTCCTTCCCTGTGATAATATTGCTGACTCGTGAGAAAGCTGCAAACTCTTAAAATCACAAAAGAGAGGTCTAGAAATAAACCTTGGTCCTTCATTTACTCACTCACACTGCTCTTTCATTTTATGGATAGTAGCACAGCACTTTACTAGAAAATAATCCAGCAAAATATCAGAACTTCATTTACAACAAATAGGTCAAACCTAGATAATGATGCTTTTACATGGGAACAGTATATTTACCTTGCAGGTTATTGCTGGTATATTTCTCAGATTTCCTATGCTGGTCTTTAAAAATTGTATTTTAACTTTCTGCATATCAACATTATAGTGTAATGTGTGGGACTCTTGTATTAGATTTGTCTTATTTTCTTAGAGCCTGATATTCAGCAGCATGGGAAGCAGACAAGCTAATTACTAAAAGTAGCCAGATAACTTGTCTGGGATATGCAGCAGAATGCTGCCGATTAGGATCTGCTAAATACAGCAGGGGAAAATCCTAGGTAGCCAGATAAAATTCATCTGGCCAAGCTGAGGACAGCATTCTGGCATGACCAGACTAATCCGGGTCACTTATCTGGCTAACTTTGCTCTGCTCTGGAACACCCTCAACTGCCTCCAATTTGAAAAGACCATGGTTTGACTGGCTAAGTCCCAAACCATTTGAATATTGACTCCTTAGCGTGCAGAGTCACTTAGCAAGCATCATCAATTCATTCACTGTGTTCTATTTGTATCTAAAGTGACTGCTGACTGGTCCACTAAAAACCCCTACCCAGTAGTGATCTGTTTTAATAACTTCCGTCACATCACTGGCATCAAGAGGCAAATGTGACAAGGGAAGAGCAAGAGAGAATGCTCTACCTCTCTACGGATCCATTGTCACTGGCCTTTGCTTCCGTTTTGGTGCCTTGGGGTGTTCTCATGCCATTGCCTCTTCCTGTCTTAGCCCTCACTCAATAGCTGGGGATATTAATGCCACTCCTCATGTGTCCCACTCTTCGTTCTGTGCTCGGTGGGCGTCGATGCCACTCTTCTTGCTATCCTACCCTTCGCTTTATGCCTTGCTGATGCTTTCCTCCATGCCCCTCAGTTTATGCTTCGGGGTGTTCATGAAACGGTTACGCTGCTCTTCTCTCTTTAGGGTGCTTGGGGCATTCATTTATACTTCTATTGCTGATGCACGAAGCCCCTCTTTTGGTGCCTTATGGGTTTTATGCCACTGTTGCAGTGGCATTGTTGGTGCCTTCTGGGTTGTTCTTCTGCTTTTTTTGCCCCTTTTTTTGATGCTTTGCGGTCTTTCTTGCCAGTGTTGTTGGTTCCCTTGGCCCTGCTTTTGGTGCCTTGGGGGGGGGGAGGAGGAGGGGTCTTCATTCTACTATTATACTGTTCTGCCCCTCTCTTGGTACCATGGGTCTTTATGCTATTGTTCTCGGCGCTCTTTGTCCCCTCTTGGTGCCTTGGGGTGGTCATATGCACTTTTGCCCTTTTCTGGTGCTTGTGGGTATTCACGGCACTGTTGTTGCTGCTTTGTGTGTCTCACAAAGCCTTGGACTGTTCATACCACAACTGTTGTTATTATTTTTATTATTTATTTATATTCCGCTTTTCGGCGCTTCACAGAGGATCACATTCAGGTACTGTAGGGATTTGGTGAGGCTTCCCTCTGTATTGGATAGGAGGTTCTAATTATTTCCAATCTCCAGTGCTTAAGGAGGCAAATAAATTCTTCACCACCTCCAGCAGCTGGGTCCTCATGGGCAAGGACACTCTGCACTGGAGAGAGAGAGAAATCCTCTTCAGTTATTGCTACAACTTTTTACCCACTCTTGGTGTCTGGAGTGCGGTCCATCTTCAGCTGATGCCAAAGTTTATTAGAAAAACCCCAGCATTAGAGCCCAAATAGGATGTATTGCTTCCGTCACTGACTTTAATGGAAACAAATGAAATGAATTAATGATATAAATGAATGAACTTGGGAATTAAAATGAATAAAAAAATAGCAGATGAACTGACTTTTTTTTTTTCTGTGCACATCCCTATTAAACAGTGCAGAGGAGCATGAAACCCTTTATAAATATATGCATTAAATAATTATTTAATGATGGCCCAAGAAGATGATAGTACTGGAAAAATGTCCCCATAATCTTTTCAGAAAACTTAAAGTTTATTCATTTAACTGTATTTATTCTGCTCAGGATCTCTCTCTATACATACTGGGCAAGATTTTTTAACCTACGCGTGGGCATAGATTTTATAATATGCACGTGCATGGGGGTGCACACTTGTGCACCTTGCATGCGCCGAGCCCTAGGGGAGCCCCAATGGCTTTCCCCGTTCCCTCCGAGGGCACTCTGAAATCGGAGCGGCCTCGGAGGGAACTTTCCTTCCGCCCCCCCCCTTCTTCCCCTCCCTTTCCCTATATAACCTGCCCCCTAGCCCTATCTAAATCCCTCCTACCTTAGTTTTATTATTTACGCCTGCCTCTGGGCAGGCATAGGTTGCGCGCGCTGGCCGAGTGCCGGCACGCGATCCCCGGGCCCAGCAGCCACGCCCTCGTCCTGCCCCTCCCAGCCCCGCCCTGCCCATTTTTTCAAGCCCCGAGGCATACGCACGTCCCGGGGCTTGTGCGTGTCACCGGGGCTATGCAAAATAGGCTCGGCACGCGCAGGAAGGGTTTTAAAGGGTTACGTGCATATATTACGCATGTAACCCTTTTAAAATCTGCCCCACTGTGTGTGTGTGTGTGTATATATATATATATATATATATATACATATATATATATATATATATATATATATATATAGTTTATTGGATCTAGGCTTTAAATGGTATATCCATCAAAGATCCCTAAAATAGGGTAAGTAACACCACTAATGTTTTAAATGATTTGAAAGATGATTAATGTTGCAAGTTTTATTACGCAATGGCAAAGAATATCAAAACTATTCAAAAAATATTTCAAAAAATAAAATTGGCACAATAACACACATATATCACTTGCCCTAGTCAATCATTCCTCATTCACACCGCTTCTAAACTCTCTGGGGCGGATTTTAAGAGCCCTGCTCGCCTAAATCCGCCCAAATCCGGGCAGATTTAGGCGAGCAGGGCCCTGCGCGTCGGTGAGCCTATTTTACATAGGCCTACCGGCGCGCGCAGAGCCCCGGGACTCGCGTAAGTCCCGGGGTTTTCTGAGGGGGGCGTGTCGGGGGCGGGCCCGAACTGTGCGGTGTTTTCGGGGCGTGTCGGGAGCGTTCTGGGAGCGGGCCCGGAGGCGTGGCCGCGCCCTCCGGACCCGCCCCCAGGTTGCGTCCCGGCGCGCTAGCGGCCCGCTGGCGCGCGGGGATTTACGTCTCCCTCCGGGAGGCGTAAATCCCCCAACAAAGGTAAGGGGGGGGTTTAGACAGGGCCGGGCAGGTGGGTTAGGTAGGGGAAGGGAGGGGAAGGTGAGGGGAGGGCAAAAGAAAGTTCCCTCCGAGGCCGCTCCGATTTTGGAGCGGCCTCGGAGGGAACGGGGGTAGGCTGCACGGCTCGGCGCGCGCTGGCTATACGGAATTGATAGCCTTGCGTGCGCCGATCCAGGATTTTAGCGGATACGCGCGGCTACGCGCGTATCTACTAAAATCCCGTGTACTTTTGCTTGCACCTGATGCGCCAGCAAAAGTACGCCAAATCGCGCGGTTTGAAAATCTACCCCTCTGTGTTGTTATGCATTTATTGTTAACGTGTATAGATATATATATATATATATATATATGTGTGTGTGTGTGTGTGTGTGCATGCATGCGTATGTGCACGTATGTGTGTCTGCACGCATACATTTTGTTCTAGCTCTTTAGTGATATGTCTTATTTTCTCTATACCGGGAGGCCCCACTGAGCAGGTGCAAACTCAAATCCATTCATGAGGAAAGAGATATTGAAAAAGACAGAGTGGTAAAGCTGCTGATAGGTGGTTATTAGATTCAGATAAACTGTAATCTTAAATCATTGTATGAGCATACTAATTACACAATGACATTACCTATATAAAGTGCCTTTGCTTTGTTAACATGTTAGGCAAGGTCCTTTATTAACACTGCAAGAAAGGACTTCCTTTCATTGCATGGTTATGCAAAACTATAATTATACTTGCCGGTGAGAAAAAAAAAAATTGTGAAGTAATGAAAAGCTGACTTCTTGAGGGCTGTATCTCTTTGCAGATTATAATCAGTCTCTTTCAGCACGGATGATGATACAGTTTCAAGTAAGAAACGTGTTTCTGCCCAGAGTTTCAATTTCACTAATCTTTTTATCTTTATTTTAAGATAAAAGTCATTATCTTCGCTGTTATTGAGTTAAAACAAAATTAATGATCATAATACTAAATTTAGACAGCGCACTTAGGCTTGAAAGGGACTTTTGGGGGGTGGGGGGAGTCTATCCTTATGGAGCAAATTAGCAGAAAGTAGCACAAAGATTGTGAAATCGCACAAGAATCTATTTATTTAGGACCTTTGATACAAGCTAAAAAAAAAAATGAAGGAAACCTTTGATGAAGCTTTCCAAATAGCACGATAGCCCTAAATATTATACCCTTGAAGTATGTTTTTACCTGATTTAATGTGCCTTGAAATGACCTCTTCATAGCTTTGACTCAGTCTTTCTCAATGTCTCCTAGGATAAAGTAGTGTGGTTGCTGTGTATGACCAACTGAATGCATGGAAATAAAGTTTAACCATCAAAGCGAGACAAAAATATCCAACATTTTGTGTATTTTGTGAGTCAATCTTCTTTTCGGGTAGCTGTCCACTTTTGTTTCAAAGTGCTCATTTTGTTTTGACCTGCTGAAGGGACTATAAGAGAGCTAGTCAAGTAATGTATTCAGTTTGAACAATAAAAGGGATCGCCTTTTTAACATTTTATGATGACTTTTCAAATGTTGGACCTGTAAAAATCAGCAGATATGCAAATAAAATAGCATATTCTCGTGCCTCAGTATACACACATAACTAATGATTGGCGGACCGTGGGGTACTCCCTGGCTGGTTCTCTTACCTCTGCCTCAAGGGGAGGCAAAGATACTGCCAGCAACCCCTGCCCCAGACTGTCTCGTCACTCTTCCATGTGTCGAGACACCGCCGACAACCCCAGTGTGGCTGGAAGACACCACTGACTCCTTACACAAGGTGTTGCCTTCTGTATTTAAAGGGACAGTGGCAGGAAATCCCCTGTGAACACTACTGATGACATGCAACACTGAGGCCTATAGAAGGCCTCTCCAGCCATGACTCCAGTTCTTCAGCAACAGGTCAGCTTGCTTCATTTAGTAGTGTGAGTTGCCAGTGTCTTGTTCTTCAATTCCAGCTTGTCTTCGTTTTTCAGTTCCAGCATGTCCCTGTTCTTCAGTTCCAGCTTGTCTTTGACTCTTTGTCCATAGTCCTTCTTTACTTCTTCAGTTCTGACAAGTATTCCTCACCTGCCTGTTTGTTCCTTGCCTTCTTGCCCTACATTTCCGTTCATTTTTTTTCCTATGGATGGATACCCGGTACTTGACCTTGGCCTGATTCCTGGACATCCTTGCTTGCCATCAACCCTTGTCTCTGGGACATCCTTGAATGCCACATGCCACTGTTCCCAGCCTGCCTCAGGATACGCCTACTCTCCATCCGCTCTGACTCTGCTATGTCGAAGGATCCCCGTCATCCGCAGAGGCCGCCTCCTAAGACCTACCGCCCTGGCACCCAAAGACTCAATCCAGGGGGAAGGAAGGCTGGTAAAGGTGAAGCTCCAGCTGGGCCTCTGCCTCTCCCAGATCCACCTGCCAATGGTGGGGACCTTCAGGGCTCCTCCCTGCAAGTGGCATCAACTCTACCTTGGCCTAAAGGTCCATCCCTGCAACATACGGGTTCATAAGTAAATTTGCACATGTAAAAATGGGGTAGGCCAGGAGCATTCTGGAGCAGGGCCAACATTTATGTGTTTAAGTTACTATTTTATAAGAAATTTATGCATGTAGATTTGGCAACCTAATTGTGTATATTTACACCTGTTCTATATCTGGAATAAGTGATCATAAACATCTTAAAAGTGAAATATTGACCAGATTCAGGGTCTGATTGAAATGGAGGGACTTCAGGCTGAAGAGCCTGAACTTGGACTGGTGACCTGGTAGATTTACTGGAAAAAATGGCAATTTCATTACCTTGCTCATGTTAGAAAATTTCCCGACTTACATGCGTAAAAAATGACTTACAGTGGGGGTTGGGGAGGGGGAGTAAGTACTTGAAAATTATGCAGATAAAATTTGCATGTATGTTTTTAAAGATAGATGTAAAAATATGTGAATATAGCAGTTACATGCTATTTATCTGGTTAATCTTGAAATTGGTACTTATCCAGACAAGTTCTGATTTATCCGGCTAAGTAGCAGCAAAGGCACAACTTATCCGAATATGTATTAAAACTTATCCAGCTATCTGTCTTAGGCCTGGATTTTCTAAGATCGCAGACCTTAGAAAATCCGGCAATAACGGGGGGGGGGCAGGGGGTGAAGTGGGGGGCGGGCCCGTGAAAGCGCCATTGTAAAAGGTGCTGCTATTGGGCGTGAAACTGGCGACAAAAAGGGCCCTTACCTTTTTGCTGTCAGCGACGTTTTTGAGGCATCCACCCCGGTGCCATCCTGACTCCTCCCCTTCCGGTGCAGATGCCGCCCAGAACCCGCCCCGATCTAGGTATCTCACCCTCCTGGAAAGGTGCTGGAGCCAGGATCCCCCCGGCCCCCCACTTACCGAGTTCGGTGCGGATCCGCCAGCTAGGACTAGGCTGGAGCCGCCAAGGCCGCAGTAGGTCACCACAGCCTTGGCCTAGGCTGGAGTCCAGACCTAGGCTCGTTGCTGAAGCCCGGCCCAGAGGCTAAGTCCTGATGCTGGGATGTCAGCCTATACTCAGACCTGATGCCGCAACCTGACCCAGAGTCCGGGTCCCGAGTCTACCGCCTTGGAGCTTCATATCATGCAGCCTAGCTCCAGAGCTTATTGTTTATTTTTTTTCAGTATGGCAAATGAACCAAATTGAAATAAACATTAAACAAACAAAATCCAAATTAATTCCCCTCCCCAAAATGAAATAAAATCACCAAAAAGTAAAATCTTCCTTCATCCTAGAGCATATAATCCAAAGTCTATTTAATGCTAAATAAAATCACCATGGTCAGCCATAAGAAAAACTGGAACCTCGCTATAGCATGAATTGTCTATAAAAAACAAAAATGTTTCCACACATTTAGATAATAGATTGCCTTGAAATATACAGAGTGAGCCCTGGATTGATCGATTATATTTTCATCATAAAAAAAAGTGGCAGACTATACTCCATCTGAATCATAAAGTTGGATAATATGTCAACCTTAACATCAAGATCCAGCAAAAAATATTTCAGGGAAGGTCCTTGTCTGGTACAGAATCCATTCCATAATCTCGTTAACCTTTTCGGCTATAGGTTTAGCCTTAATCCCAGAAATACTAATCATTAACAGATAACATTGCACCTACTATTTGTAGATGACTTGAAGCTTTACAGCTCCTATGATCTTCCCTTAGTGGAACAACTCTGAGTAGTGAAGAGCTTCTCAGATGACATCAAGAGGATATTTGGCCTGGACAAATGTGCTAAGTCAACCTTCCTGAAAAGAAAATGAAATAAAATTGAAAACATCTCTCTGATTGAAGGCTGCAATATAAAGGAAGTTAAGCAGGAGTCACACCTTCAAAATGATATAAACCAGATGGAGTCAGTCCATAGAGTAGCTAATGGCCAACTTCTTAAAAGGGACAGATTTAAAGATCTAAACATGTATACCCAGGGGGAAAAGGGAAGAAATAAGGCTTACGTGCAAAGGAGGCAGGTCTCTTTTAGTGGAGGGGTTATGGGATGAAGGTGAAAGGGAGTAAAATCAGGAGCAATCTATTTCATTACAGAGAGGGTGCCGGAAGCATAAGAACATAAGAAAATGCCATACTGGGTCAGACCAAGGGTCCATCAAGCCCAGCATCCTGTTTCCAACAGTGGCCAATCCAGGCCATAAGAACCTGGCAAGTACCCAAAAACTAAGTCTATTCCATGTAACCATTGCTAATGGCAGTGGCTATTCTCTAAGTGAACTTAATAGCAGGTAATGGACTTCTCCTCCAAGAACTTATCCAATCCTTTTTTAAACATAGCTATACTAACTGCACGAACCACATTCTCTGGCAACAAATTCCAGAGTGTAATTGTGCATTGAGTAAAAAAGAACTTTCTCTGATTAGTTTTAAACGTGCCCCATGCTAACTTCATGGAGTGCCCCCTAGTCTTTCTGCTATCCGAAAGAGTAAATAACCGATTCACATCTACCCGTTCTAGACCTCTCATGATTTTAAACATCTATCATATCCCCCCTCAGTTGTCTCTTCTACAAGCTGAAAAGTTCTAACCTCTTTAGTCTTTCCTCGTAGGGGAGCTGTTCCATTCCCCTTATCATTTTGTTCACCTTCTCTGTACCTTCTTCATCGTAATTATATCTTTTTTGAGATGCGGCGACCAGAATTGTACACAGTATTCAAGGTGCGGTCTCACCATGGAGCGATACAGAGGCATTATGACATTTTTCGTTTTATTCACCATTCCCTTTCTAATAATTCCCAACATTCTGTTTACTTTTTTGACTGCCGCAGCACATTGAACCGACGATTTCAATGTGTTATCCACTATGACACCTAGATCTCTTTCTTGGGTTGTAGCACCTAATATGGAACCCAACATTGTGTAATTATAGCATGGGTTATTTTTCCCTATATGCATCACCTTGCACTTATCCACATTAAATTTCATCTGCCATTTGGATGCCCAATTTTCCAGTCTCACAAGGTCTTCCTGCAATTTATCACAATCTGCTTGTGATTTAACTACTCTGAATAATTTTGTGTCATCTGCAAATTTGATTATCTCACTCGTCGTATTTCTTTCCAGATCATTTATAAATATATTGAAAAGTAAGGGTCCCAATTCAGATCCTTGAGGCACTCCACTGTCCACTCCCTTCCACTTAGAAAATTGTCCATTTAATCCTACTCTCTGTTTCCTGTCTTTTAGCCAGTTTGCAATCCACGAAAGGACATCGCCACCTATCCCATGACTTTTTACTTTTCCTAGAAGCCTCTCATGAGGAACTTTGTCAAACACCTTCTGAAAATCCAAGTATACTATATCTACTGGTTCACATTGAATAACCTCTCAGTGGAGGTGGTCGAGATGGGGGTCAGTGTCAGAGTTCAAGAGAACATGAGATAAGCGCATAGAATCTCTGAGAGAGAGGAAGGGTTTGCAAAGCTAAGCAAGAGGTGTGGATGGGCAGACGGGAGGGGCCATATTGCCTTTATTTGCCATCACGTTTGATGTCTCTATGTAGAAAGGCGCATATAAACATCTACATTCTCTCTATTTAATCCCCAGCTTCTTTTCTATGCTCCAAGTTGTATTACTCCCTTGTTTTATTGTAACTGCATACCTTAACCTTCTCTTGTTTAATGTTTTTTATCATTATTATTACTACAACTATTATTATTATTATTAAGATAAATGTTAGTTTTTTTACCTTGTTTGTTACCTATCCACTTGTTAATTGTAAACCGACATGATGCGATATCTATTGCGAATGCCGGTATAGAAAAACTTAAAATAAATAAATAAATAAATCTAGTAGAAGAAGGTGCAACAAACTTATATTACAAAATCCTGATATTGACTGATATTGAAAGTGCTTTAACAGCATGAAATAAGATTCAGGCCATCAAGCAACTTGCATCCTGCACACTCTCATACAGTTTTGTAAACATAGACTGGCCCCGGAAAGATCTTCTCCATACCCTCCAGGTAATTTATAAAAAACTCTTTTGGTATTTTGAGACAATTGGGGGTCTTATTTGACTGCTTGGATGGGTTTTATTATTAGGTGTTTTGAATGGCATTAAGGGGTAATTCGTTTTTATTTTTTTATTAATTCAATTTATCATTTTTATATATTAGGTTTTGTTGAACTGTATGGGGCTTATTTGATAAATATTTTATCAGTGTGCATTCTGTTCATCGTGTTTAATACTTAGTTTTATAAATCACTTTGAGATTTTGATCACCAAAAAGCACAGGATGCCTGTCAGCTGTTCTTAAACAGCACAGATAGACCTGGGGTTTTAAATATTGGCAATGTGCTATCCTAGCAGTATTGCTGGACATAGCATAGAAATGCAGGCATCACACGCTCACTGTCTGACCAAGATGGGGAGCTAACAGCCGAGCCATCACTTTCACCATGACCCCAGCTACCACCCCACCTGCATTCTTAGAATTGCTCTTCAGGCACAAATACTGGGATGAAGAGGATAACCTCATAAATCATGCTTGTGTTGTCACCTGTCTTTCTGTGTGAGAAGGAAGGGTTTACACACACATTGTTGATGGGTCCAATGTGTGTTGCTACAGTGGGAGTAAATCTTTTCTGTAGACTAATATTTTACTTTGAACTCATTGGACTCAGTTCAACAATGAGCGTCTTCTTTTTCTCAGATGTTTTTCAAACTGATCCAGATGCTGTGAGTTAGCTATTCCTGGTCCAGGGCACTCTGTGTTTTGAGTTCCAGAAATCAGAAGTAAAGGGGGAGCAAAAGTGCCCTATTAGAGGACCCTCAGGGGCATGAGGGTCCAGAGGATGAGCTGAGCTGTGTCTAGTGGAGATGGTCTACCTCTTGAGTATTCCCTTCTTGAGGTTTGTCATTGTCCATCACGCAGTCAGGTGTGTGCGTCTGCAGGTACATTTTCATGTCGTGTTTATCTTTCTATGGCATGCTGTTGTGTTCTCTTGTTTATGTGTGTCATTTGATCCATGACCCCTCCACCTGCCCCTTGCTGTTGTAGCTCTATGTGTGTGTGTATGTTCCGTGGTGGTACTTCCTTTTCACTGTTTTGGCATGATTTTCTGATGCGCACAATGGAAATGCATGAACTGTTTCTGAATTCTCTTGGGGCAATGTATCCCAGCGGGTTTCTTCTTATGCCTCCTGCTGAAAGTGTGGTTATTTTTGATTGCTTTCTTTCCTGCTTTGCTCCTGCTGTTTTCTTTCTTTTTTTTTTTTTTCATCATCTGTGAGGCTTCCTCAATGATTGTCCTTTTGATCTCTTAGCCTTGCTTGGACATGATTATGCTCTGCCTTTGGGAACAGGAGAAGAAGATAGCCCCTTCCCCTATGAGACAGATGCAAGTCTTACACTCCCAGCCCACCCTGGAAGCCCAGCACACTTTCCCATTCGCTTCCTGAATTGGGGTAAAATCATAATAATTAATTTTTCTTTCTTTTGGTTGACATTGGGTATCATTTGTGAATACGTGTGTCTATGTTAATTCTGACAGAGTATACTTATGAAAGTGATTATGAGAAAGAGGTATAGATGTGTGTGTGCGTGTGCATGTGGGGGTAAGTATGGGATAGCCTGTGTGGGTAGTATGTTGAAAAGGTTGTTCAATAGATAGGGACTGCTAATGTTGATTTCTAGTAGACAAGTGTCACAATATGCAGAAGTCATTGTGGTATTGTCTCTTTAAAAGTGGCTAGAAATGGCTCTAAACAGGGAGATCCAAGATGGCGTCGTAAGGAGAGGATGCGCTGAGAGGAGCTCCTCACTCGTTTCTTAAATTTTGTGTTCCTGAAAAAGAATGCCTCATACCAAGAGGAAGGGGAAGGTAAGGCTGGTTTCTGCATCCACCGCCTTACCAAGTCCCCTCCAACCATAGATTGAGGGCTTCTTTGGCGCGGCATCAACTTCGACCCCAGAGAGGAGGCCCGCGGAGGCGTCGGGTATAGAGCAAACCCAGACGCCGTTGGGCATGTCGACATCTCTTAGTCATGGGGCGCCCAATACTCCCTCTCCCCCTATCCACGGAGCGATCTCTGAGCAGGCCTGGGCAATGTGGCCGGATGGGCCGATAGGAGGTCAGGCGGATGCGACTGTTTCCGGGTCTGGAGCCGTTGGAGCAGCTGCGCGTCCGGACGCTCGAGGAGAGCAGACTGAACATCAAGGATCCGCCGTGCAGGCTGGGGCGGACGAGAGCACTGCTGCGAGAACCATCGTTGAGGGAGAGGAACCGGCAGAGGAAATGTTGAGAATTTCGGATGTCTGCCGGAGCCAGGAGGTAAGCCTTGATCCCAGCTTCAAATTATCAAGGCCACAAGTAATAACACTAGATATTGTATGGAGTGCCCTGGTTGCTTTGGAGAAGGCAATTTCAACCCTAACTGTGGCAGTAACAAGTTTACAACAAAAGGACAGTAAAATTAAACCTATATTGGATTCTCATGAGAAGAAAGTTAAAGAATTTGAAGAGAGTATAACAAAAATTCAAGAAGTTCAAGTGAACTTAATTCAAAGTGAGGCAAGCACCACGAGAAAGCTGGAAGATTTAGAAAATTTTCAAAGATACTTAAACCTCAGGATACTAAATTTTCCTTCTATAAAATATGTATCATTGCATGATCTCTTCAAAAAATACTTGATGGAAGTTCTTCTATTTCCAACCGAGGCTATACCACATATCACAAATATAAATTTTGTAAAGAAAACAACCTCAGCAGGAACAGAATCCCTCTATTAATATAGGGGCTGATTTGACTGCACTTCTTGAAACCTCTACAGTGGAGCAAGTAGAGTTCCGTGGAACAGTAATGTGTACATTTGTTTTCTCTGGGGATCGAAATTCAGTCTTAAAGTGCTTTCTTCGTAATAGAGAAAAGTTGTTTTTTGATGAAAAAATTAGAATCTACCCGAATATTGCAAGAAGTACACAGTTACGTAGAAAACAAATGCTACAGATGTGTCAAGAAGCCAGACAATTAGGGGCAAAAATAACAATTAGATATCCTTGCAAATGTTTAATGTATATTAATAATAATAGATATGTGTATTATGATCCTATACAGTTGCGTTCCTTTATAGATAATTATGGAGCTTAGAGAGCTGAATCCTAGAGTTTGCGCAGAAATGAATAATGTGCACCTCTCCTTTTTGATTTCTTATAATTTAGATTTTGGAAGTAATGCTCATTTATAACTTCTTGGATCTCCCATTTACATTCCTTAACAAATGTATTTAATGATTACAGGAGTGTGATCTGAAATCCTTTTTGGTATGATGTATAAGTTACATGTCTTTTTTTTTTTTAAAATTTGAAAATTAGGATAGATATATAATTGTATTGTATGTTGTAAAAAATCCTGAAACTCTTGTTAATTATTGAAAAAATTTAATAAATAGAAATGGCTCTAAACAGGACTTCTTTTTGCAACTTTTTTCTGAGACTGTTTTTTTCTGGTTTCATTCCCATGGGTAGGAAATTATAGCTGCATTGATCATGCAACAGACAATGAGACCTATGAAGGCAAAAGGGGGGCTGGCTGGACTCATTCCTGCTCTGAGCTGAATTAGGAATATTTGGGGTAGAGGGAAAGTCTGGATGTCCATTGCAAAATACATAGGAAATCAGAGGAATATACGAAAATCTCATATGCAGTATGATTATTATAGGAAGAATGTGTAATTCAGCTTTAAACTGTTCAAAAATAAATAATATTTGTCCAATTTCGAAACAGACATTTATTCAAAATACGTCACCAAATATAGTAGTAAAGCTTTACAGTCTGTCGACATGATCGTGTTTCACCAAAGAGCAGCATCGGGAGGAACCAACAAAGGAATTTCACATCCATGAAAGAGAGGGTCTAGTTAGAATAGAAATGCATAAAGTAATAAAAATTACTTAACATTTCAGAATTTTAAAAGGAATTCTTTGGTGAATTTTATGCATCTACAGAAGAAAACTGTGCATGAGTCAATCAAAGAAAACAGTGAGAAATACAGCAATTCAAGATTATAGCATTTAAAGGTGCTATTAGATTGTTCAGATAACAAATACGACAGCATCTTCATACGGCACCATTTCACCTACTGAACAGAGATATCAACAGTGTTTTATCTTAAGCAAGCAAAAAGCATGCCAAAAACGTTCAACCAATCAGAAGTCACATGACCCAAACCCTCCTATCAGGGTTAAAGATGAAACATCAATCACAAAGAAGAGTATCAGCCAATTAGAAGGGTCAAATACAATCCATAGTGTCTATAACAATATGAAAAGTAGTGCAGTTAGTGTAGCTATGTTTAAAAAAGGATTGGATAAGTTCTTGGAGGAGAAGTCCATTACCTGCTATTAATTAAGTTGACTTAGGGGTAGATTTTCAAAAAGCGCGCCTTCGCGTACTTTTGTTGGCGCATCAGGCGTACTTTTGTTGGCGCATCAGGCGCCAACAAAAGTACGCTGGATTTTAGTAGATACGCGCGTAGCCGCACGTATCTGCTAAAATCCTGGATTGGCGCGCGCAAGGCTGCCGATTTCATGTAGCCGGTGCGTGCCGAGCTGCGCAGCCTGCCGCCGTTCCCTCCGAGGCCGCTCCGAAATCGGAGCGGCCTCAGAGGGAACTCGCTTTCGCCCTCCCCTCACCTTCCCCTCCCTTCCTCTATCTAACCCACCCCCCCGGCCCTTTCTAGACCCCCCCCTACCTTTGTCAGGGGATTTACGCCTCCCGGAGGGAGAAGTAAATTCCCGCGTGCCAGCGGGCCGCTAGCGCGCCGAGACGCAACCTGGGGGCGGTTCCGGAGGGCGCGGCCACGCCCCCGGACCGCCCCGGGCCGAAACCACGCCCCTGGGCCCGCCCCCGAAATGCCACATCCCGTCCCCAAAACGCCACGCCGATCCGACACGCCCCTGACACGCCCCCCCTCGAAAAACCCTGGGACTTACGCGAGTCCCGGGGCTCTGCGCGTGCCGATAGGCCTATGGAACATAGGCGCACCGGCGCGCAAGGCCCTGCTCGCGTAAATCCTGGCGGATTTATGTGAGCAGGGCTTTTAAAATCTGCCCCTTAGAGAATAGCCACTGCTATTTTTAGCAACAATAGCATGGGATAGACTTAGTTTTTGGGTACTTGCCAAGTTCTTGTGGCCTGGATTGGCCACTGTTGGAAACAGGATGCTGGGCTTGATGGACCCTTGGCCTGACCCAGTATGGCATGTTATTATGTTCTTATGCAAATAGATGTTATTCAGAAAAAGGAAGACCACTCTATTTCACAATTAAGGGCAAAAGCAAACAGTGAGTTAAGTTCAAATATCAATTTCTATTCTACAGACCAAGGAGGTTGAAAAATCGCCATTTCGGTTTGAAGGATAATCCTACTCAGTCACAATGAACCTCAAATCAGAGATATCATGCCTATTTTCTGCCTTCTGGCGGCCGAAATGCAGATAGGACTGGTGCTCAATTATACTAGTTCTCAATTCTCATGTAGTTTTTCCTACATACAGTAGCGAGCATGGGCATTGGATAACGTACACCACTCCTGTGGAGGAGCAGCTGGAATGAGCTTTAAGTATGTAGGTGTTGCCTGCAATGGGATGCATGAAACTTGTAATGGATAAAGAGTATGCACACCCTGAGCAATGGTTACAAGGAAAATGTCCAGTTGCTGATGTATCTGAAACTAGTAAATCCGGTCTAAGCTCAGAAGGGACCATTCCTTTTCTAGAATATCTATATATTGCAAAATATAGACAATCTAAAGAGGGAAAGGTGGAAATGAAGTATGCAGTATTTCTCAAGGACATATTTTGGATTGGAATATGACTGATTCTGCTGAACAAATAGGCTCTCTACTATCTCTGTTACTACTTCTTAACATTTCTATAGTGCTACTTGACGTATGCAGCTCTTTAATCATTAAGGAAGTTTTTTTCTAGACTGTTGATTGTTTGAAGCCTAATATAGTGAGATTTCTCGCTGATGACACTGAAGTCTTCTTTCCTCCTTGTTCATTGAAATAACTTGCTTTGGGGTATTTAGGACTTTCTAGTGAAGTTATTTGTAAATCAGTATCCATTTCTACTTCATTGCTTCAATTGTTTTTGTGGTTTTCTGAATCAAGTCAACCAAAACATGAATTTCAGAGGTTGTTTTTAAATTTCATTTTTAAATGAAGAGAAAGGAAATGTTTGCTTTTTTTGATTTCATTTAACCCATTATTCCCAATTTTTTTTTTAGAAACTGTCCTCTAAATAGGACATTGGGGCATAATGGGTTAAAAAAATAGCTGCTTGTTTTCACTGGGCAGGTAAATTGAGCAGTTCAAAATGTAGGCATTCTAGATGTGATTTGGTCAAGAGCAAACTTAGGACCTGATTCATAAAGGCTTTCCTCCCACTTTGTGTCTGTGGGAACAATGCTTAGTAAATAAGACCCTTAGCTAGTGCCAGGCCTGGATTTACACACAGGCCTATTAGACCTATGCCTGGGATGGCAACATTTTGGGGGAGGCAAATTTCTTCTCCCCCTCCACCCTGTAATCCTGCCTTGGACCTTGGAGGAGCCCTTCCTGCTGCTGCCACCACTGCCTCCTCCCCCAGGACTTTGGCTCTAGTGGTAATCTTCAAGGCACAATGAGCATAGGGACTAGGCCTGTGCTTATAGGCCATGTCCCCTCTGGGCTTCCATGCAGAGGCATGGCTTGTAAGTGCAGGCTTAGTTCTCATGTTAACTGCACCTTGAGGATCACTCCTGGAGCCAAGCTCTGGGGGCACCACACATAGGGGCTGAGGCAATACAGTGCGCTCAGCCTGGAGCAGGCATTAATTGCTGAGCGCTCCTTAAACCAGTACAGACAAGCAGAAAAAACTGCTTTTCTGTACTGCCTCCTACTTAATATCATTGCGATATTAAGTAGGAGGAAAAACAAAGTTAGAAAAAAAATACTGGCAGTCGGGTACAGGAAACAGACGCTCGAATGACAAGCGTCTGTTTCCTGAACCCCTTGGCTGTGCGGCGTTTAGGAAAATTGACGCCGATAAACTCGGCGTCGGTTTTCCTAACCGGCGGACCGCCAACGCCGATCGGGTACACGTTAGCAAGCAGGAGCTAGGGGCGCGCAAGGAACCCTAGTGCCTCCTTACTAACGAGACCCCCTAATTTAAATATTGCATGGCGCCCCCCTTGGGAGCACCTGGGGCACGTTAAGAAAGCGGGCGCTGACTGATCAGCGCCCGCCTTCTACACAAATTTATTGCATCAGCCCCATATCTTGGAGATTTGTCAGGGGAAAGGAGGGGGAATATGGTGCTAGAACTGAATCAGCGTCTACGGATAATGGCTGACCAAATCTAACACCGGCTAGTGCTGAAAATTGATGCTAACCAGCTTAGGCCTGGATTCACTATTCCAGAGAATGGTGAATTGCAGAGAATAGTGAATCGCACGGTACCAGGGGGTGGGGAGGTGAAGCTGGGGGGGTGGGCCTGCGAAAGCCGGCAGCCAGCGCACTACTGCGATGCGCTAGCTGCTGGCTTTCGCACTGAATAACACCTTAATAACACCATAATAACACCATAAAAGGTGTAGTTATTTGGCGCGAAACTGCTGCGATAAGGGTCCTTACCTTTCTCCACTAGCGATTAGAGATGTGAATCGTGTGATCGATCGTCTTAACGATCGATTTCGGCTGGGAGGGGGAGGGAATCGGATCGTCGCAGTTTGGGTTTTTTAAATATCATGTAAATCGTGTAAATCGAAAACCGGCACACTAAAACATCCCTAAAACCCATCCCGACCCTTTAAAATAAATCCCCCACCCTCCCAAACCCCCCCAAAATGCCTTAAATTACCTGGGGTCCAGTGGGGGGGGGGGGAGGGGAAGGGGGAGGGCGGGAAAACCGGCACACTAAAACAACCCTAAAACCCACCCCGACCCTTTAAAATAAATCCCCTCCCCCCCAAAATGCCTTAAATTACCTGGGGGTCCAGAGGAAGGGTCCCGGTGTGATCTTTTACTCTCGGACCTCCGTGCGTTGTAGAAATGGCGCCGGTGCTACGTTTGACCTGTCATATGACAGGGCAAAGGTAGCGCCGGTGCCATTTTGTTTTTTTGTCCCCCGATGGCAGGAGCGTAGGAGATCGCTCCCGGACCCCCGCTGGACCCCCAGGGACTTTTGGCCAGCTTGGGGGGGCCTCCTGACCCCCACAAGACTTGCCAAAAGTCCAGCGGGGGTCCGGGAACGACTTCCTGCACGTGAATCGTTTTTCCGTACGGAAAATGGCGCCGGCCATACTGGCCGGGTCAGGAGGCCCCTCCAAGCTGGCCAAAAGTCCCTGGGGGTCCAGCGGGGGTCCGGGAACGACTTCCTGCACGTGAATCGTTTTTCCGTACGGGAAAAACGATTCACGTGCAGGAAGTCGTTCCCGGACCCCCGCTGGACTTTTGGCAAGTCTTGTGGGGGTCAGGAGGGCCCCCCCAAGCTGGCCAAAAGTTCCTGGGGGTCCAGCGGGGGTCCGGGAGCGATCTCCTACGCTCCTGACGTTGGGGGACAAAAAAACAAAATGGCGCCGGCGCCATTTCTACAACGCACGGAGGTCCGAGAGTAAAAGATCACACTGGGACCCTTCCTCTGGACCCCAGGTAATTTAAGGCATTTTGGGGGGGTTCGGGAGGGTGGGGGATTTATTTTAAAGGGTCGGGGTGGGTTTTAGGGTTGTTTTAGTGTGCCGGTTTTCCCGCCCTCCCCCTTCCCCTCCCCCTTCCCCCGATTTACGATTTTTTGATGATAAATCGGGGGAATTGTTATTGTATCGCGGCTCTAACGATTTTTGACGATTTAAAATATATCTAACGATATTTTAAATCGTCAAAAAACGATTCACATCCCTACTAGCGATGTCTCAACAGTGTCAGCCCTGGTGCCACCCCGACTCCTCCTCTTCCGGGGCCGACTCCGCCCCGATCACCCTATCACCTTCGAAAGCTATTGAAAATGACCCCCTTAGTTTCCCCAAAGATAAAACCCTGTCCCCAGAAATGTATTCAGTTGAAAGCTTCTGGTCCTGCTAAACTGTGTTGGGATAACCCTGTTCCAAAATATACTTGCATTAGGTTATATTACTTTTCTGTGCGATGAAATTGTTGGACATAGAAGACGGTCACTTCTAGCCCTGGTGAGACACTATCATGCATGGTTTATAAGATAGTCATGGAAACCAGATCTATCTGTGGACCTCTGGGAATGGGGTAGAACATGCCTGAACTTGACTCTGTTTGACCTATATTCCTGCAACACTAGGGATTATTCCCTCATCTGTTATCTGAAAGGCTGATTAGTTTTCTGAAAAACAGAATTAATTTTCCTACCTGAAAGAGGCAGAAACTTTCAAAATGAAAAAGAAAAAAAGAAAAACCCCAAAGAAAAATAAAGCAAACATCATTTTTATTTATTTATTTTATTTATTTACTTTTATATACCGGTGTTCGATTTTACGTATCACATTGGTTTATACATCATAGAGTATATACAAGGGAAGTGATGTTTACCTAATAAATGAAATAAACCATTTACAGTATTTTTCTTTTCACTGAATTCATTGCCTTAAAAGAAGATCCATTTAAATAAATAAAAATAACTCTTGGCAAGTATTACTATCTAAGTATAGAGTGGGAGATGGATTGTGAGCTGTAGTAATGCAATTTGCTGTACCACCAGCAACATGCTTTCCTATGGGCACTTCTGGGATATTAACACTCTAATTCTGGCTCGGTAATGTGTTGTGGCTGATAATGCATGTCTCTGGTTCATGGTAAGCTCTCAGCATCACAGCTTTTTGTTTTCAGTGGGAACGGTTATACAAACAACAGCAAACACCCAGTAAGAGAAAGATGAATACGAGAGCTAAGTTTTTAAATGCTTAGTTGGGATCTGTGTGACGTAATACGGAGTTACGCATGTAGCTTGATTGATTGAATGCACTTAGATGGATTTTCAACTGTCTAAAACTACGCGTGTACATTTAGAACGTGCATTAATACGGTCACATGGAAAGAGGTTTTTGGAGTTGCAAGGGGGGGCTGATATTTTGGAGGATATTGTGAATCTGCATGTGAACACTTCATTTGCAAAAAGTACAGGCGTAACTGGCATGTCATTAATGTGTGTAACTTATGCCACAGTTTTGAAACGAGTAAAGCTTTGAGCATAAATTTAGCTGCAGAATAGCCCTGATATACAAATATGTGGGCCCCTTTTTTTTTTTGGAAAATCAGATAGTTTGGTGCGCGCTTCAAGTGAGCACGTAGGTATATAGTTAAGCGAGCTGCTGAAAATGTACGGGTCTTCTCATCATCGGGATGGTCGCCTCTGGCTTTGCCCTCAGAGAGATCAGCTAGTCAGTGCCCTCTTGTCGTTTAAATCCAAGTTGTTTGAGTTCTGCTTGAAGACAATCAGTCATATGAGCCAAGACAGTCTTGTAATCAGACTAATAAATAGTTGAAAGGAACGGAGTCAGAAGACTGGGCCTCTGCCGTCAGTCTGACTGAACTAAAGCAATTACCTAAGTAATGCAAGTAATAAACAAAAAGAAATCTAACGGTCTCTTCCTTTCAGAATAAATACGTTGCACCCTCTGAGTGGCACTGCCAAGTTAGGGCATCACTTGCACCTCAGAGACCATAGCAAGTTATACCTACAGACTGGAACATGAAACAAATGGTTTAAAAAAAAAAAAATATATATATATATCTATGTGTATATACACAATAGAGCAACATAAGACATTATTAATAGCCAGAAAAATTCAGTACTTTTTTGTTAAAGAAAATGTAAAAGAGGGACACTGTAGGAGAAATCAGTCACTAGGCAATGAAGGTAGGAAGAAAAGCTGACTTTCTATTTTTCTTCCACAGACATACATGCACATGGAGGTCAGAGAGAGAATCTGTACGGTAAGCCTGACCGGAAATTACTTATAGGATTAAGAACTTGATCTATATTCTGAGGCATTTAGCTGGACACTAAATGCTGATTTTTGAATATTTTGGGCACCTATCCAGCTAAACTTTAGCCAGATATCTCATTATGCAGCTAAAATTTAGCATTTCGGGGGCATTTTAGGCAGGAATTAGGTTAGCTGGATAACATATCCAGGTAACTCTGGTCATGCCGCAGAGCTGTCCTAAAGTTAGCTGGTTTTTGCTAGTAAAACTGGAGTGTACACAACAGTCATTTTTTAAATTTAATTAAATTTATTTTATTATTTAGAGCTTTTTTATACTGGCATTCATGATACAATCATATCATGCCGGTTTACAGATAACAGGGGGGTGCAGTAACTTCGTACATATAACAAGTGTATAAGAAACAAAAAAGTTACAATACAACAGGGTTGCTAGAACTGGTGGAGCAAGGAGACAATAATTAAAGAATTTATACAGAAGTAAATTATTTACATTGAGCAGTATTTACAATGTCAGCAATGGTCTGTTAATGGATATTAGACTCGGGAAAGGCTTGTTTAAATAGCCAAGTCTTAAGCCTTTTTCTGAACGTTAATAAGCATGGTTCCAGTCTGAGATCAGGTGGTAATGTACTCCCTCGCCGTGGAGAAGGCCCGGTTTCTGAGTGCTAGATGGTGTGTGGATTTAGTAGAGGGGATAAGCAGGGAACCTCTGTAGGCTTCTCTGATGGGTCTGGATGAAGTGTGTAGTCTGAGGGGGATTTGGAGGTTGGGGGGGCTTGGGAATGGATGGTTTTATGGATGATGGTGATGGACTTGTGTAGAATTTTGAAGTGTATTGGTAGCCAGTGTAGATTTTTTAGAATAGGAGTGATGTGGTCTCTTCTTCTGGTTTGTCAGGATTCTAGCTGCCGCATTCTAGAGCATCTGGTGGTTTTATGGATGAGGCCGGGAGACCTAGCAAGATCATTTCGGGGGCTAAAATGCAGGCAGGAATTAGGTTAGCTGGAATTCCTGTTAAAAACAAAGGAAAACATAGGGAATGAGTTACTCTGTCAAAACTTTTTCCATGAACAAAAAATAGTTACAAAAAGATCCCCAAAACCCTTCATGCATCATGCTAATGTTTTTATATACCGATATTCCTGAAACATCATACCGGTTCACAAAGTTTAAGGCACATAAATAATAATGTCATTAAAAATATCCTCATACAATATCAAATACAATTAAGATACAGAAAATAAAAGAATTCATAAAATACAACAATAAAATAAGAAAATATAACTCATATTAAAATAAAAAATGCATCAATTAATAAAATAAAACAGCTAAATGGCCAAGGGAAAAAGCTTAATAACCTATGGGACCTTAAAATTCCATATTTGCTCACCAAATGCCTGCTGGAATAACCAGGTTTTTAGGTTCTTCTTAAATGTCTGGAAGTTATTGTCGATCCTTAAATCATATGGTAAAGCATTCCATAATTTTGGTTTGGCCAATGACAGTCTCTCTCTGACACAATCTAAGTGAGCCAGCTTAGGAGATGGTATTGTTAATAAAACTTTATTACTAGAGTGCAAATTTCGTTGAGGTATATGAAAATGGAGAGCAGCGCTAAACCAGTCAACATTGTCGTTAAATAGAGATTTATGGATCAGGGATAAAACTTTAAATTGGATTCAGTAGAAAATGTGCAACCAGTGCAAATCTTTTAAAACGGGTGTAATATGGTCGTACTTCTTGGAGCCTGTTAAAACTCTCGTTGCTGGTATTGATTTAATGGTATTGATTAAAGCTATGTTACATAGGAAAGGGATGGTGCAGGGGACTGGGCAGTGGTGAGATAGAAGTGTTGGAGACTGGTTCCTAAATCTTGCCCTTGTTACTCCCTCTCTGTCCTCCCCTTCCCTCTGAGATTTGGCTTTCAGGATTAGGGATGTGCATTTGTTTAAAACCAATGGGTAAAATGCAATGAGTGAGACCATTTTCATGTCATTTGTGGATCCTCAAAACAAATGGAGGGTACCCACAAATTTAAACAAAAATGTTTGTTTCATTCATTTATGTTTCCTAATAAAGTTCATGACCCACTGAAAAGTAATTCAGTGAGACTGTTACCTATAGCAACCAACAATTCCTGTGTGAGATAGCAACCAGGCTGGAGTCAAGACGGGAGAAGTAGGGAATTAGACAGGATGGAGGACCAACCAATGTGAAATATTTTTTTTAATTAGCCCATAGCTGGCATCTGGATCAAGTAATATTGATGTCCTCCTACTAAAAGGTCTAAGCATATGCAAAGAAACTCCATTTATTTTGTTGGAGAATACCATCTCTAAGGGTCATTCAGGTGGAACAGACTAGGGAAGTGAATTTTTCTTACCCAGGGCCTAATCTTTGGAACTCCCTACCATTATTCTTGAGAGTTGAGATAGTTAATTTAGAAAAGGATATATGACCTAGCTTTATAACAAGAGTCTTTGAAGATACAGCTCAATGAGTTACTACTCCTTTTCATTATTTTCGTACTCCTGCTAAGAGCTTCAATTTTGTCTGGTTTTATTTTTTTATTTCTTTTATAATGTTTAGTTTTAGTGTATTTTATGTTTTTTAGCTTAGATTTTATGATTTGATTTTTGTTATTAGTTTGTCACTTATATATCATTATTTTATTGTTTTAGTTTAAATTTTATGATTTGACCCTTGTATTATGCCTTGATTGTCTATGATAAAAGGCAATTTATCTAATTTATTAAACTAAACTATGGTACAGTGAGACCAATGCAGCAGAAAAAAGATCAGAACCAACACTTTAACAGTGTCAAATCCTAAAGATTCTAAGCTTTTTTAAAATTCTGTGAGAGCTTCAACAAACACATCTTCTTCTGCCAACAGCTAGAGAGGAAATACAGACTGCTTCTTGCACATGCTCAGACTTTACAGTGGGAGTAGATCAGTGTCACTTGATCCAGATAGTAGCTACAGGGTATTTAAAAAGATGCTGCACTATTATTTGTCCTTTCTGTGGTTTCATTGACAACTTATTCTGACTCAGTTCTGACAAGTCTGTGAGGTCACACAGCCAAACGTTGGCTGCTATATTTACCTCCATCTGATAATTTACACAGAACACTGCTATAGTTTTGGAATGGGAAACAAATAAATGAGACAAATATTTTTTGTTTCATTCATGAAATCCCCTCCATTCATTTCAGGGGACCACAAATAAAACAAATATACCCTCATTTGATGTGCTTTACCCATTTGTTTCAAATGAATGCACATCCTTATTGCCTCTGTACTGAGCCATGGTGTGATCACACCATGAGTATTTTATTTTCTGGTTGATTCATCCTCAAAAAGATATAGAGGTCAATATTTAGACATAGCTGGCTAAGACATCCTGGATATTCAGTGGTGCAGCTGGGTCACTGAATATACCCAGGTAAGTTTGAAGTTAACATATAAGATAACTGGCTAACTTTAGACCTGCTCACTAGTTTAAATATTGTTACTTATCTGTCTAAGGAGGTCATTTATCAAATTGCTTTATGGCATTTTTGCATGCAAGTTTGGGACAGAATTTCTAAATAACTACACCTTTTTCATTAGGCTGGGTGATATGGCTATATTACACTGCAATCTTTTCACAAATAGCATTTTAAGAAGGGGGAAGAGAGAGAGAGAGAGAGAGAGAGAGAGAGAGAGAGAGAGAGAGAGAGAGAGAGACTGACTAGCTATAAAGCCCTTATAGTAGTTAGGCATTTATACCTCTATATGAGGCCCGTCTAGTAACTCAAGGTGAGATTTAAGTAGAAGTGTAGGGATTAGGGGCCCCTTTGATATTCAGAGTGAGACGTACGAACAGAATAGTACACTCTTGTGAAGATTTGATGATCTTCGGAGTGAGGAAACTCACACAATGTTGAGATTTGTACAATGTTCTCTCAACCTAGCTTGCTGTTACTCAGGTAGAGAGTCCATCAAGCAATAAATAATAAATCAATAAATAGGCTATTACCATAAAACACACCCTTTTTCCTATTGCATGCGATATTTACTGCCTTTTGATAAATCTAGACCTAAGTTAGTCAGATAATTTATTTATTTATTTATTTATTTATTTATTTATTTATTTGTTTAAGAACTTTTAATATACCGATGTTCGTGGGGCACATCACACCGGTTTACAAATAACTCTGAAAGGAGGAAAATACAATGAACGAGGAGAGGGGAATGGGGCAGATAAGAAAGAAGGGGGAAGAGGGGCGGGCATAAGAAAAGAGGTCGAAGAGAAAGGGCAGAAAGCGAGAAGAGAAAAGCAACCATGGTAACTTAGGTACCTTACAAAAATTATAAACAAAGGTAACTTGAAACTTATAAAATAATAACTTTACATCACATCAGTTTAAAGACATCTTAGTGCAAGCAGAGAATGAGCAGTAGGGATGTGAATTGTTTTCCATATCGTCTTAACGATAGAAATCGTGTGGCAGGGCAAGAAAATCGTCTTAGGCACGATTTTTTAGTTAAAAAATCGTTAAAAATCGTTTTTTCCGATTAGTGCGCACTAACTCGAGTTAGTGCGCACTAACGGGAGTTAGTGCGCACTAACTGGGAGTTAGTGCGCACTAACTGAAAATGATACAATTTGACACTTTTCAGGTCAGTTAAGGTCAGTTTAGGAATGAATATGTATTCCTATTGGCTGCCCTCTTATTTATTCATGTTACCAAGTTTCCTACTGACAGTATATGGGGGATGGGAAATGGAAACAGTTGGTAGCTTGACAAAACAAGTAATGTGATCAGTCAATGTGACTAGAACTTGTGCCCTAACCCTGATACCAGGGGTATTGTGATCTTCCTGCACACAGTGCCCTATCCCTATTAATACCAGGAGTGTTGTGATCTTCCTGCACACAGTGCCCTATCCCTAATACCAGGGGTGTTGTGATCTTCCTGCACACAGTGCCCTATTCCTGATACTGGGGGTGTTGTGATCTTCCTGCACACAGTGCCCTATTCCTGATACCGGGGGTGTTGTGATCTTCTTGCACACATCCCGGTATCAGGGATAGGGCACTGCATGCAGGAAGATCACAACACTCCTGGTATTAATAGGGATAGGGCACTGCATGCAGGAAGATCACAACACTCCTGGTATTAATAGGGATAGGGCACTGCATGCAGGAAGATCACAACACCCCTGGTATCAGGGATAGGGCACTGTGTGCAGGAAGATCACAATACCCCGGAGGAGTGAGGGTCAGGCAGCTCTCCCCTGTCTGTGAAGCCAGCCTCTCACTAGTAATGCAGGGAGGGAGCTGTCTCAGACTTCACCATCCTCCCCCCCCCTCACCCACACACCATTCACTAGCTGGGACATGGGGGAAGTCAGGAGTGAGGGTCAGGCAGCTCCCCCCTGTCTGTGAAGCCAGCCTCTCACTAGTAATGCAGGGAGGGAGCTGTCTCAGACTTCACCATCCTCCCCCCCCCATACCCACACACCATTCACTAGCTGGGACATGGGGGAAGTCAGGAGTGAGGGTCAGGCAGCTCCCCCCTGTCTGTGAAGCCAGCCTCTCACTAGTAATGCAGGGAGGGAGCTGTCTCAGACTTCACCATCCTCCCCCCCCCCACACCCACACACCATTCACTAGCTGGGACATGGGGGAAGTCAGGAGTGAGGGTCAGGCAGCTCCCCCCTGTCTGTGAAGCCAGCCTCTCACTAGTAATGCAGGGAGGGAGCTGTCTCAGACTGGTATCAGGGTTAGGGCACTGTGTGCAGGAAGATCACAACACTCCTGGTATTAATAGGGATAGGGCACTGTAAGAGATGACTGTAGTAGATTGAATAAAGATCTGATGTTTCTGCTCTCCTCACACCAAACAAAAACAACACACAAGCAGAGAAGCCCTTCTTACAAAGCTGAGCTAGTGAGTTAAGTAGGAGGAAAAGTAAACATACTTGTGCCAGTGTGGCTACTTAAAAAATACACTTACCAACAATCAATTACATATATTTGAACTGTGTACAGTTCCAGCCAGGACCACCTTTCTAAAATGCACAGTGATTGGCAAATTCAACATGCACTAGCATTTCAGGTGCCTGCTAACAAAAATAATAAACAAACAAGTTCTAGTCACGTGAGTGCTGATCATTACATTACTTTTTTTGTCAAGCTTCCAACTGTTTCCATTTCACATCCCCCCAACCATTACCTCAGTATTAGCCTTGGTAACATCAATAGATAAGAGCACAGCCAGCCAATAGGAATACATACATACATATTCATTCCTAAGTGACCTTTACTGACCTGGGAAGTGTGAACACTTTGTTTCATTTTCTGTTGGTGTTCGTTAGTTTCCAGTTCCATTTCCCATCCCCCCAACCATCACCTCAGTGGTAACCTTGGTAACATCAATAGATAAGAGGGCAGCCAGCCAATAGGAACACATATTCATTCCTAACTGACCTTCAGTGACCTGGAAAGTGTTTATTTGTATCATTTTCAGTTAGTGCGCACTAACTCGAGTTAGTGCGCACTAACTCCCCGTTAGTGCGCACTAACACGATTTAACGATTTTTAACGATAAATCGTTAGAATTTCTATTGTATCATGTTCTATAACGATTTAAGACGATATAAACATTATCGGACGATAATTTTAATCGTTGAAAAACGATTCACATCCCTAATGAGCAGGGGTGAGGGAGAATACTGGGGGGATGGAGGCAAAGGGTCTAGGTTTGATTGGCATCAGGGTAGGCCTGCCTGAAAAGCCATGTCTTGATTCCTTTTTTAAAGGCGTGCAGGGATGGTTCAAGATGTAGGTGGGTGGGGAGAGAATTCCAGAGGTTAGGTCCCGCAATGGTGAAGGCTCTTTCTCTGGTCATGGTAAGGTGAGCAGTTTTGAGGGGTGGGGTATGTAGGGTGCCTGCAAGTACTGATCTCACAGGGCGCTTGGAGGAATGGAAGTGTGGCATTGTCTTAAGCCAGGCGGACTTGTTTTTGTGAAGCGCATTGTGAAGGATGGTGAGGGTTTTATATTGGCAGCGGAACGGCATGGGTAGCCAGTGCAGATCCTTTAGTATAGGGGTGATATGTTCTTTCTTACGAGTATTGGTGATGATTCATGCCATAGCATTCTGAAAGGTTTGTAGGGGTTTGATGGTAGAGTATGGGAGGCCTATGAGCAGCGAGTTGCAGTAGTCTAATTTCGAAAGGATGGTTGTCTGCAAGACTAGACGGAAGTCTTGGGCATGGAGAAGGGGCTTGAGCTTTTGGAGGATATGAAGTTTGTAGAAACCTCCCTTTAGTAGAGCTTTAATGTGAGGTTTAAAGTTAAGGTGTTGGTCTAGAGTGATTCCCAGGTCTCTTACAAAGGGTGACGGGGAGAGGGTTGCGGTAAGAGGGGGTGAGGAATCTTGTTGATTGGTGAAGGTGAAGATTTCCGTTTTTGCTGCGTTATGGGCTAGGTGGAGATTAGATAATAATGAGTTAATGGAGACAAGACAAGAATTCCAAAATTGAAGGGATTCTTTAAGGGTGTTTTGGATGGGGATGAGAATCTGCACATCATCGGCATATAAGAAAAAGTTAAGGCCTAGGTCAGAGAGGAGCTGGCAAAGAGGCAGGAGATAAATATTGAATATTTTAGAATTAGATAAGTCTAATTCTAAGCTATGAAGACATAACTCAGGTAGGTAGGATGGATTTGAGACTGAAGTTTTGGAGTGTAAAACAGAAATATATTGCTTATGAAAAATATCCTTTAATGTACAATGCTAGTAATGAGTAATTAGGTCATAGCAAAGTGTTCAAAGTAGATAAGATGATTTTAGTATCATGTTTTGGCTTTTTGCCTATGTAAAATTTCTTTAACCTATTTATTTCATTCTCTTTAAATTCTATCTAATTATGACTGATTTTTACACTAGGAGTGATAGATTTCTATTTTTTTTCTTTTTCTTTTTTCCCCATTGATTCAATGGAGCTGGGATTCATAAATAGCGTTTAGCATATGTGATGATCAGCGAGAGGATAGCCAGAAGATATCCACTCGGGAGACAGCCTGCCCCCACAGTAAACCCCAGGAGTGTATAGGTAGGGCACACGCACGCACGCACGCGCATACACACACACACACTCACTCACTCACTCTCTCACACTCACACTCTCTCTTTCACTCTCTATCACACTCACACTCACTCACAGGAACCCCCCTTAAACTTCTGAAGACTACATTTCCTAGGGGGCTTAGCTGCATCCAGGAGACCTGGGAGCCTAAACAGGAAGCAGCTAGGCAGGAGGAGACTGGGCCTGATCTTCGAAGCTGAGGCACAGGTGGCCGAGGAACCAGGATGCTGGGAACAACCAGAGCCGATGGAAGTGGAGCTGCCCACAGAAACAGAGGACAAAGCAGGACTCATGGATACCTCGGACAGAAAAGGCATTGAGGTGATACCTCAGGCCTAAGCACAGGAAGTCAAAGCCTCGAGGATTGAGAAACAGCAGGAGATTTTTTCCTTTTTTTTAGTTTGAATTGCATCTGGGTTCAGCGGGAGGTGTGGGGGATGTTGAAGCCAACAGGGCCTCTCGACTTGGCCCTGTGAAAAGAAAGGCTATGTTACAGTTTTTCTTTTTTTTATTTAAATGTGACTAGAGAAGGAACAACTCCACAGCAGTACTTTGAGCACTTGCAGGCACTGCAGTAAAAAAAAAAAAAAAAGAAAAGAAAAAAGGACTGTATTTTGTTTCTTTTTACTTTGGATGGGACTGGAGAAGGCGCAGCTCAACAGCAGTGCTCTGAACACTTGTAGGCCCTGCTGTTACAAGCACCAAAAACACCAAACAGGGAAAAAAAAAACCCTCATGTGTTTTATTTTATGTATTTATTTTTTGGTTTTGATTGTGGCTGCTACAGGAAGTGACTCTATAGCAGTGCTCTGGACATTAGTGGGCACGGCAGTTACACTAAGCAAGGCCCAGTGGTGGGAAAAACCGGGTTTTGATTTTTGCATTCCTAAGCCAAGACTGTTTTTTTTTTTTACCCGGTGGGAAAGGGGGGCAGGTCAACAACACTTTTCTTAAGTCTTGGAAGACCTTGATGGTCCCCTTTAAGGGATCCGGGTCTGGGGAGAAGTGATGTTGGGGGCTCCCTCCCGGGGGAAAAGTTTGGACTCTTGCTGCATTCAATTTCTTTCGAAGACACTTAACTGCTCTTGACAAGTTACCTATGGGCCTTGAAGAAGGGGTAGCCAAGCCTGGAGCAACGGTGTCTTTTCCACTCTTCTCCACAAGGAGGTGATACCACCAGTCTGGACTAGCTACCTGGCCCTGAGGAAAGCCTGAAGCTGCATCAAAGAGCATGGAAGCAAGGCCTCACTCATTGCCCCTTGCCGTCTCCTATCCAGAGGAGTACAGAGATCCGTCTCGGTGACCACAAGGAGGGGCTACCCTGTGATCTTCACAGCACATTTAAATGACGTAGTCTGGGGATTAAGCCTGGGTATTATTTGCACCTTTCCCTGAGTCTGAGTGAAGTCATCAAGGAAATGCTTCTAAATGCAGGAGTCGGGTTGGCTGTAGCCTGGATCCTTGCTGCCACTGTGCTGCCGAATTCATCTCCAATGCACCGTTTTCTGTTTTCTTCTATGAGCAGATTCATGCAGTGATGGACAAATGCTGAGAAGACCATGCTAGCCTTGGGGGTCTGTCAGGCATGAGCAGTGTCTTCGACAGTCCTAGCTCCCGAAACCTCATTTAGCTCTGCTGTTCTTGCTGTTGCTGTGGCACCTCAATGCGAGGCTGGACTGGATGAGATTAATAGTGCTGCAATGCCTTGTGGGGGCCAGAGAGCAGGGCTTCTCATGAGAATGGGCAGCGGTAAGAGGCCCAGGAGGAGATAGCAATAAAGCTGCAGGAGGCAATAGTTGCCTTCCGGCCTTTGGCTGCAAGGCCCCCTGAAGAAGAGCAGCAGGAGTGACTGGCCCTAACTTTGGGCATCAGTGGGACCCCAGCTGGGGAAGCCATCATAATTCAGCATTTTCTCCTGGCTATTGCCTAGTTGGGAAGCTCCATATTTAAGCAAACAAATGGCGTTTTATCTTTTTTATTTCTGTTTTTCTATATGCAATGATGCTCGTGCAGATTGCAAAACGACATTAAACATCTAAATAGGATGAACAAAGCAATGCTTACAATAAATTAAGATTATTACTGCCATAAGATTAAAATGAGCAAGCATGAGGAAAGCTCAGATTCCTTCAATAGGCCTCATCCATACAGCAGATGGCAAGGATTATGACCTCTGTGCAGGAATATAATGTGGCAATAAGACAATTTGATTCTCCGTACCAAAGCTGAATTCTTGTAAAAAACAAAAAGGCTTCCAGGAGGAAAACCAATGTTTTATTAACTTCCCAAGAACTCTCATGGTATTCCCAGTGGATATGCTGGAAAACTAGGATGGAGGTGCTCAAAATGCCACCTGAGGCCCTCCTACTGATTACCAGGATGTACTACATAGCAAGTGAAGGCATAATACTGCTGGAGGAGCACTAGAAATCTCCTCAGATAGTATAAATCTAATGTCCAGTATGTTTCGAGGGGGCACAGGAAGATGTTGTTACTCCACTGACCCTGATTGCTTCATTTATCCTTGAAGTGGGCATTTAGGAATGAATTTTCAAATGGGATTTGCACATAAAAAATAGCATATACGCACATAAACATCATGCATGCGCGCACGCACAGGCTATTTTATAATGTCGAGAGTAAGCGTGCATTTTTAGTTTCATACATTTTACCAGGGGAAGAAAAAGGTTGGTCTAGATAAGTTGCAGGGTGGGGTTAAGAAGTATCAGCCTGCTTTTAAATGGCCCGTGTGTGTAAAAAAAAGGGGTTACATGTGTGGTCGGGCCTTGCGGTGGCCGCGTGCATTTTAAAAGGGGCTCAGCTGCATGCGTAAACCCTGCTATGCGCACAAGAGCCAGGCCGAAGCAAAGGGGTGGGGAGGAGCAGACCGGGGGCAGGGTGGGGCTGGAGGCGGCCGGTACAGCGGCCATTTGCCGCTGCACCGGGGGATCACGTTCTGGCTGGGTGCCGGCGCGCGCAACTTGCTACTGCTCCTTTGGAAGAGCAAAAGGTAAATTAAAAAAAAATAGGGGTACCTAGGATTAGGGATAGGGGCGGACAGGAGAGGGGAAGGGGAAGGGAGGTTAGGGTAGAGGGTAGGGAAGTTCACTCCCAGTCCGCTCCTTAATTGGAGCAGATTGGGAGAGAACTGGGGGAGCCCCGATCTCGTCGCTGCAGGTGTTATAAAATTGCGCGACCATGTGTGTGTGTCGGGTAGCGTGCGCACATGGATGCACGCGCGTATTTTTTAAAAATCCACCCCTATGTGAGGAAGTTGATATTTTGTAAAAGATATACATGTATACATTACCAAACGTGCACCCGCTAATTGGCTCATGTAAGTGAAATCAGGCTTGTCTGAAATTTTTGGTTGGGAGTTATGGGTGAAGTGGTGGGGGATTCCGGGTGAAGTGCTAGAGGGTCCAAGTGAACTGGAAAAGGGCTGGGAGAACTGGTGGAGGTATCGGTGGCCTGGTGATTGCAAGTACTAGTGCATACTTTAAATTAAAAGATACCTGCCTCCGTGTTTCATTCTAGGTGTTTACTGGCACAATGTCACAATTGTTTAGTGCACGTATGTTTAGACAATCGGTAGAGAAACTGCATTTTCTTGCCCTGAAAATATTTTCGAAGCAGAAATACACAGTATTTTATAAAACTGTGCAGCTCCCACCACATAGTTTATAAAGTACTAGCAGTAATCTCCGCACAGCTACTCAGGCATGAAAGTTGGTCTCTCTTCTTTTCAAACAGAGATGTAATTTTTTATGAATGGAAAATTCAAAAATTCCCTGATATTAGTAAAGCAACTCTGAAAAAGGAAACTTTTACTGGCCATGTACCAGGAGATTATTTCCTTGCAAATGTGTAGTCAAGTATTTGAATATGAAGTATATATTTTCTGATGCTTATCATTTGCCATCTTTCCTAAAGGGATAAATCCAGAGCTACAGATTCTCCCCAAACAGAGGCTCAGATTCCACCAGAGTAATTTTGTGGGGATGCGTCCAAGGTTTGCTTTGGTCTAGACCTTAATGTTTTCGTGTCTTTTTTTTTTTTTAATGTTTTTATCTTTTTGTATTTTTTTCCCCTTCAGATTCCCTCCTTCTCTCTCATTTGAGAACTATTGTGACTTTGGCAGTTTTGCTTTTTGTTAGATTGCACTGGAATCCTTCTGAATGTAACTTTGGAATTAAAAAAAGGTCATGAAGAGATTGTGCTTGATGTGCTTCTTTTACGCAAGTCCAGATGTCGGTGATGTAAATAGAGTGATGTGGCCTTACCCAAAAAGAGCCAATGAGGATTAGGCAAGTCATCATGACTCTGATATTGTTTTACATGATTTGGAGTGGGGACCAACCCCTGAAGGAACGCAGTGGCTTACATGGCTTTCTAGAGAGACACACTGGTCCTCTGAAACATGTTTCAAGATCAGTTACGATTATTTTCATTTGTTAAAATAGCCAATTCACTACTTCTTGCAAGTTTTTCTGAACCACAAATCTGAGTGAATTCTAAGTTCAGTGTGTTTTCCTTACCAATACGGATTACTCTTCCTTAACGATACATTTCTTCTTGACTGTCTAGCAGTGAAATTCAGCAAGCTCCACATGAAGCTGGCATCGCAAACCCAATGAGAACACAACTGTAAAGGAATTATTATAACCTCCAGGATAGTGTTAAAAAAAAACAACAGTTTTGTCCTTCTGTGACCAGGCTTATTAGACCCTGCACTAAAGGAACACGTTGGCAGGAGCCAACTACGGGTATACACCGAAGGAGAAACGCGGTGGTAAGCAAAGACTGACTACAGTACCTGTTCACTTCCTAGAGACACATCTCCAGGAGATAGTGGGATGAAAGCCATTGAAAATTAAGGCAACTTAAAAAGGTCGGCCAGCAGGCTATTGAGAGAGAGTTGCCTAACTTACTATTGAAAGGAAAACAGTCAGAGAGTGAATCTCATGCCAAAAGTAGCAAGACTAGGAGAGGGGAGTGGAGTCAGAGGAGTTCTACTAACTTTGCCTGGCAAAGGCCAGCGGTCATGGAATAGCGAGGACTGGAGGATTTCAGAGCTCAGGGAGACCCATGCACAAGGGCGGAGTCAGGACTATGCTAATAAAGGGGGCGGGGAGATGGGGGGGTCAGGGGCAAGTTGTGACTAGTCCCCAGGATCTTTATTTTATGTCATTTTGTTTAGATAAAATGACCAGCACAGTTTATACTCAGTGTGGAACCTGTCACGCCCTCCTGGAGTCATTCCATAGCACTTTACTGCAATGTATAGGGCCAAACCTCCAAACCTCGCAACCATGTTTAGAAAAGAGATAGGAGTCTTATTACTAAAGTCAGGTTTCAGAGCCTCGGGGCGTGCTGTAGAAATGTGTATAGTTGTTTGGGTCCCTCCCTCCCCCTTATCTACATAAACACCACGAGTTTGTCAGAAAATTGAAAATGTGCACTTTGTCCCATCACCTGAAATGGGCTGTCAGATAATGCTTTCTTTTCTCCATTGCATCAGATGAATGATGTAAATGGTTTTTGGCTTTGGAGGGATTTTATTTTTTGCAAGGTACGAGTGTAAATGATCAGAGTAGTAACATTTTTAACCTTATCTATCATACTGAAACATTTTTTCTGTCTCCAATAAAACATGTCAGAGTCGATTAAGGGCGTTCTTCAATGAGGTATATTTCACAGGTTTTTTTAGTAGCAAATCCAAGAGCACTGAAGTATTAAAGAGGCTGTGAATACTTAATTACCGGTACGGTGCCTTCCTACCTTTTTACTGAATTCCCTTAACACTTTGCTGCTCTGTATCTGAAAATGCTCTTTTCTCATGATGGCAACATAAAAGCAGGGGGGAAAAAAAAAAAAAAAAAAAAGAGCCGGGTACAGTGGCAAGAGCATATGTCACATTGTATCTGGTGACAGTGCAGCGAGAGATACTGCTGTTCCAGTACATTCAGCCATGCTTATCTGCTACATGAGTGCACATTACTTTCCACGGGCTTGGATCACTTTGGACAGTATCATTAAATGCCACGTCATTACCTGTTATGGAGTACTGCTTTCGCTTGAAGTGCCTCCTGGGATGCAGGCAACACTAGGAAGAATGATGGGTAAAGATGGGAGGCAGCATTACATTTTCAATGGAAACACTATTGACTTTGACTTTTCAGAGAAGCCTTATCTCTTAGATGGTGTTTGTCACAAGCCCTGTAAAGCTGTGGATGCTCGTCAGTTGAAAGTTGCAGTCAGTTGAACAATATGGACAGGTGAAGGCTCCAAAGGGATCAGCCAAGCTAGCAGCGAGCTGGAGGGGGGGTTAGATTGAAGGTTTATTTATCCAATTCACTGTCGAGGTCAGCTTGCCGTAGAGCTGTCCTGT
Organism: Rhinatrema bivittatum; assembly: GCF_901001135.1. NCBI lineage: Eukaryota > Metazoa > Chordata > Amphibia > Gymnophiona > Rhinatrematidae > Rhinatrema > Rhinatrema bivittatum. Next base: position 56,446,262 of record NC_042621.1, read on the forward strand.
GTGTGTTTACAAAATGCCAAAATCCTGGCAAATTGTCTGAAAGAACCTCCAAATCACTGACCTTTGTGCAGCTCACATCAACATGCCAACGCCTTTTTAACAATATCCTTAGAGTGCATTAAATGGTTTGTAAAATCAGGGTTTTAATGTCAACAGAAGTTAACTGTATTTTTTTTAGTCATAAGGATAAGACTAAAGATGCATTGTACAGAGAAAACAACCATGCATGATATTTTAGCCTGTTATATATTACTAATGAATAATATAGCAGATGTACAAACCTCTATTTCTTTAAGAACATATTTGAATTACAGAGGGTATTTTATGGATTTTACATATTGTATTTATGGTAAGATGATTCTGCAGGTATAAAGTACACTAGAGCATAGAAATGCAGTTTTTTTTCGGTTTTGCATAGGCTACATCTGTCTCGAAACATACATATCAGGTAGTTCGTGAAGTGTTAATATTTTTGGATTTTTATTTTCAAAAGGGCTTCTTCCACTTTGTGCCTAGGACAAAGCTTTTTGCAAATACAGCCTTTTGCCTTTTCTATAAAAGCCAATTAGGATCATTGGCTCCACAGGATTCTATAGCTCCACAATATTCAATATGGGGAGGCGCAAACCGTTTCCAACCTGTCTGCAATGCAGGATTAGATCTGCATATGTTGTACTCAGATTTGGCTGCGACCTGGATTTACTCTGATTTGGTTTGGATTTATGTCATTATTTGTAGCCTCAGGCATCCAAAAATAAGTGCAAATTTGTGAATAGTTCTTTTCAAACTTGGTGGAAAAGATAAAAAAAAATCTGAACCAAGAAAATTTAGGAATTCAAGATGCTAATGGCTTGGAATTATTCAATTTGCTGCCTATCCTTCTGGTCTCATTATCTAAACTACCCCCTGTTTGGAGGGAGTCCAGAATTAATCTGGACTGATTTGCTCGTTCCTAATTCATTGATTCTAAGCGCTTTCCATTTTAAATTTAAGTTTTCCTAGTCTTTGCATTGTTGTAATAGCAGCGCTCTGCAAGCTATGTAGACAGGCTGGGCCAAACCTTAAGAAAAAAAAACACAGGAAAGGAATATCTTGCTAGCCCACTAACAATACAATTAGTGAAAAGAAAACCAATGAAGTGGTTAGACAAAGATGATGCCTATAAAACACTAATGAATGTTTAAAGATGCAAGTTTTGTGACAATTAAGGTCTTTTTCCTCAGGCAATTATTAGTCCTTGGATCTCACAGCTTTAAGCTTTAGTGTTAGCCTTATAAAGTTATCATCGTAAGTCAACTACTTTTGTTAGTCTCCTTTTAACTTTGGAGCTCCTATTTCAAAACATTCAGTGACCTGTAGTCCTGGTTTCACAACAAGAAATGGTAACCTAAAAGCAGTGCCAGCATATTACGTGACAGAAAATCAGGAGGACGGGCTAGACCTCTCCTCGGAGATATTGGACTTTTACGTCCCTCTTCCCCCCATATAAACTGTGGTCTTTAAAACAGAGCTTCCTTGGATTTCAGTAGGTCAGAGATCTTACCAGATCATGATTTTTAAGCTCTCTATACCTGAGTGCAATATCACTTTAACACAGGGGTGGCTCGAGGCAATCTGCTGCCTGAGGGAAAGGATGAAATGGCCCGGTGCAGGCGAAGGCAATGGAGGGTGAAGTGACTTGCCCAGGGTCACAAGGAATGGCAATAGGATTTGAACCCTGGCTTCCATTATTTGCAGCTCACTGCTCTAACCACTCAGGTTTTGGGCCTGTTATTTTTTTTTGTTCTCAGTTTTTTGTGTCCATACTTGGGGGCGCCGGAGAAATGTTTAATGGGACAGAGCGGCGATTGGCCGCCCCACCTCCTGGGTGTAGAAATAGGACTCCGCCATTCCCTATTGCCTGCCTCCCGCCCTTCTCCAGGATCTGCCCCCTAGGGGTGTGAGAGGTTGGTGAATGGTGGGAGCCTGTGTGTGTGACACACTCTCTCTTAGGGCTGATACAAGGGTATTAGATGCCCTAGACAAACCTTACAGCCTTCCCTCCCCTCCCCACATAATTAAAACTTATGCATTCTTTTCCATTTTAAAATTTATTAACTTCCCCAACCTAAAAAAGCAGATTGCATTTGGAAAATAGACTTTCAAGGTACAATCTTCTGAAGTAAAAATATCACTTATAACAACATATATATTATATAGGAATACACTGCAAAAGAACACACTTTCAATAATAATAGTTTAATAGACTTAATAAATTACATTTCTTATAGTAATCAAGGCAGCTTACTGGATCCCATATGGGTTAGGCCTGTGGTAAAGTACATTGGGTGTGGGCTTGGCCCACAGAAATCCAGGAGTAAACTGATTAAGCCTTCCATATCATAATTACCAGCACTCAACCTATGAAAAAGCCAAACTGCAAATATTACACCAGGCACTAAAACAGATTAAAGCCAGGTTGTTGTAAATCCCTACACAGAAACTGCATCCTAGCAGAATACCTAAAGCCTCAGTCACACAAGCAGAACACAGATAAGACTCATTAAATACAGAATAAAGAGATCATAAAATATAAATTGAAACGTGCAGACAAAACTGAACTAGAAATCACAAGAAGCCAAACTCTGTAAGCAATGCAAACACAACCAAGAAATATAAAACATTAAACATAGCAATAAAAAGAATGTCAAATCTGCTGATAAATTCAGCCAAATATAAGCACATATAAAAATGTTTAAAATATTACCAAACACTAATAAAATACTTCAAAACAGCAGATACATCACATCCAATAATTAAAACTAACAAGGATAAAAAAAAAAAATCTCCCACTCTCCATACCTGGGAACTTTAGATTTCCAGTTCTCCTGAGATTGTCATAGATTGGAGGAAGATGTACAAACTTTAATCTCTCTCACACACATATATACAGGTACTAACACACACAAACACACACACATGTGCACAGGCACTTTCCCTCATAGACACACACATAGCACATTCAAAACCCTTTCATATATACATACATACACACACATACCCTCATACAGATACATACATACATAAACACACAAACACCCTTCTCATATATACACATACATACCCCCACCCCCACCAACCTCTCATACACACACACACACACCCTCATATATACACCTACATACACACAGCCCCACTACCCTCTCAAGCATACAAATACACACACACCCCACCACCCTCTCATACACACACACAGACACACACACACACATACACCACCACCCTCTCTCACACACACACCACCCCTACCACCCTCTCATACACACACACACTCACCCCCACACAGCCTCTCCTGCAGTCCCTCACCCTCTCATAAAGCCATCCACCCACACCCACCCTCCAACTCCTACACACACCCACCCTTTCATATGCATGACCTCACCCTCATACACTCTCACAAAGTCTCTCACACAGACACTCACTCTCTCTTGGCAATACTCTCACACACATTTTGGACCTTTTCTCTGGCTACACAGCAAGGCCACTTCTGCCACCGGCTGCGGGGAAAATGCTGGCAGCACCTCAGACCCTTTCCTGTTGGCGGCTGTGGGGGAAACACTGGTGGCACCACAGTGACTCTTCTTTGGCTGCTGGACAGTGTCAAACCTAAAGTATTTGGCACCCAGGGTGGCTACTTTTATTAAACCCCCTAGATTCACTTCTCCATCCCCTTCTCCCCCAAATTCAGTTCTCCATTCCCCTTCCCCTCCAAATTCACTTCTCTGTCTCCCTTCCCTCCCAGATTCACTTCTCCGTCTCCCCCCCCCCCCCCCCCCCCGGGTCTCTTCTCCACCCTTCCTTCCCCCAGTGATCTCCAGTTCCCCCTCTCCTTCACACAGGCTCCCTCACTCCCATACACACACACACACACACACACACACACACACAGACATACACAGACTGTCCCAGTCAGACACATACACTCAGTCATGCTCACACACACACATAGACACAAACACCCTCTCTCTCTCTCTCTCTCACTTCCTACCCCACTCCCCATCAGAAGTACAGCAGCAGCTTCCTCCTTCAGCCCCTGTGACAGACGGGGTAGCTTCATTTTTCAAAAGGCCGCAGAGAGGCTGGTGCGGCTCTGCTTCCTGCACTTGCAATGGGGAGGGAGAACAGTTGCTGTTGCTGCTCCATGTGCAAACACCAATGCTGCCTCTTTGTGCGACCCGGGACACACGCTGATCTTCCTTCTGCTTCGGGGGCCACGACTGCCTGACCTTTTCTTTTTCCTCACCTGCGCCAACCTACCAATTCCACTTCCGGGCTGCGCAGGTGGGAAGAAGAAAAGGCCATGCAGGTTGTTGGTTCCCAACCCGTGGCTTCCACCTGCCCTGCTTCCACCACTCTCGGTTCGGAGGCCTCCCTCTTCTTCCGTCCACGAGCGGAATGGGCTCCGCTAGTGGCCGCTGACTTCCCGGCTGGCACCCACTCCTGGCTATCACCTGGGGTGGACTGCACTTCCCCTAAGTATGCCACTGCTGCCGCATCCTCCTTTTGCTAGTGGGGGAGTGGGAATCCTGCCAGCACCTTGCAGTTCTGTGCCGCTGGGACCTTCCTTTTGCTGGCATGGAGTGGGATCCACGCCAGCACATCACAATTCTGTGCTCCCGTAAGACCTTTCTTTTGCTGGCGGGGATCCACTCCTCGCCAGCATGTTGCTGCTTCACGCCGCCAGCACTGCAGGTTTCCTTGCTGCCAGATTTTGCCTGAATGAAGGGTAAGGCAGCTGTGGCAGGAAGGTTTCAGGGGCAATTTTGTCCCCTCCAAATCTTGCCGCCTGAAGCGGCTGCCTCACCCTGCCTCATTATAGAACCATCCCTGCTTTAACGTTAGCAAACCTGAGATACTTGCAAAATAAAATGTACCTTATCAACCTCAATGAAATCATTTAGCACTATTATTATTATTATTATTATATTTTTGAATGGTTTTCATTTGAAGTACGTGAAATAATCCAAATCCAGACTCCATCTGAACTTGGTGGCTGAGGAATTTGTAATCCAGTGAAACCGTGAAAGGTTAAAAATCTACTCAGGGGGCGCTCTTGAGCAGCAACCAAGATGGCTGCCTGAGCCCATAGCTCTGTGTATTCTCTCTCCTTAAATCGGGGAAAGGGGGAATTCAGACGGCGAATTTACTTCAGCCATTAAGTTTTACTTCAGCATTTTCACTATGGCCTCTAATAAGTTGGGGAATAGACTTAGTTTTTGGGTACTTGCCAGGTTCTTATGGCCTGGATTGACCACGGTTGGAAGCTGCAGGATCAAAATGCGTGAAGCATGATCCTCCGACACCAGACAAGGCCCCGCCGCCCAAGGAAATGGCGTCTGCCGACTTAGTTTTAACAGAGCTCAAACAACTCAAGGACATGACACAGATCAATATCGACGCGACGACTGCCATTCGAGGCGATTTACAAACCATGTCCACTCAAATGGAGGCTTTTCAAGTCAGACTCGATGACGCTGAATCTCAGGTCTCATCCCTGCTTCTAGCAACTGTGCCAATTCCATGTCTGTCTAAAGAAGTGGAAAAACTGCAGCAAGATGTAGAAGATCTTTCAAACCGAAACCGCTGAAACAGAGGTTTGGGGGTCCCGGAAGGCGCAGAAGGTATGGATATGATCCAATTTCTGCTTCAAATGGTCCTACCAGCCTACAGCTGAAATTTGACCACCCTTTTGAGCTGGAGAGAGTGCATAGGATCCCATTGAGGCCCCTGCGAAACTCAAAATACCCCAGACTGATAATCTTTAAAGTTTTAAGATTCCCGCAAGTGCTAGCGATCGTTGCTGCAGCCAGAACTTGGGCTCCCATTCACTTTCAGGGACACTCAATTTTATTTGTTCCTGATCTCGTGAAATCCACAGCTGACAAATGGAAGGCCTTTCTGGTGCTAAGGCCCCACTTACAAACCTTGGGGGCAAAACATGGGCTTCTTTACCCAGCCCAAATGAGGGTTACTTGCCACAACCAGACCAAACTGTTTCATAGCCTGGGGGACCTCGAAGAATTCATACAATCGTTTGAACAAGCTCAATCTAGGGTCACTTGAACGCGGACCCCACAGATTTTGTTTTCATTTTTTAACTTACTGGTTCCACTCATGGTAATTTTATAATTTTTCTTTTTATGACTCCAGTTTAAGGATGAAACTTAGAGAGACTTATGAGCCAAAATGGCTTCCAGCTACAAAGCCTGCAGGAATTCTTTATTTTTAGGTACATGGCAAGCATGGCTTTTCCCTTTTCCCCTTTCCCCTTTCCAAATATGTTTTCAGATAATACAATCGATGGAGTGAAGGACCCAGGATGCCAGTGGTGCGCCTTGAGGCTCTTTTGTCTTTTTCTCTCTGATACATGGTGCCTCTGGCACGGCTTGGCCTAGCAACAATCTTATCATTCTTTTTTTTTCCTTTTTTTTTTTTCCCTCAACTTGTTAGAGTTTGAGTTTACTCCATTTACTATTGCTCTTTTCTACCCTTTCAATGATTTTGTTTCTCCCTTTAAGCAAATGAATCGCTCAGTTCATATGTTTCATTTTGTACTGACCTCATCCCAAGAATCTACTGTCAACCAACTAGCAACACGGTGTTATATTCGGTGTGTCTTGAACTTAATAGTGGGCCCTTGGGTTGAGGCGAGTAAAGACTCTGCCCACAGGAATGAGCCCTGTGGGTCCCTACCCCAACATGCAAAGTCTCAGTAGAGATGACAACAGAGGAAAACAACTTTATTGTACAGCAATAGGTCTTGAAGAGCAGAGCAACGAGTCTGTACTATAGCTGATCAGTCCAGTAGAAATCCATAGTGCAGAGAGGTCCGGTGAATACCTTATCTAGGCTTGCTTGTGCTGGCTATCCCGGTAGTGGTCTGCAGCACGGGGTAAGTCGGGAGCCACTGATAGAATGCACAAGACACGGTGGATCCGGTGTGGTCCGCAAGCGGGGTAACCCGAGAATCTGTGCCACAAAGGTAGTGTACTCACACTGGTAAAGTAGAGGCAGTTGTAGCAAGGCCCCGAAGATGACTGGAGCAGGAACATCCGTCGTAGATAAGAACGATGCAGGAACTCACTGAAATGAGAAAGAGAGAAAGCTCTCCAAGGAGCGGATAGCCCTGAATGCGGCAAGGCCCCCGAGAGCGGGTACCTAGGTCACCCAGAAGTCAATGAGGAAGTCCCAGACTAGCGGAACTAGCAGGACGAGATTCCTTGCTAACTCGTAGCTCAGATGGTCAGCTGGGTTTAAGTATTGTGAGCGGCTGATGGCATGTGGTGGGGATGCCCCCGAGGTTCCTGCCATAACATAGTTAAAAAGGGGGCAGGCGCATGCGCGTTCCTAAGTAACCCCTGATGAAAGATGGCTGCCGGGAGCGCCCACACCGTCCCGGGTACGCCATGAGGGTCGGCGTATGGAAGCGGAGGCCGCCATTCTGCCCAGACTTGGAGCTGCATAGAGAAAGGAGGTGAGCAGCAAAGGTCGCAGCTGCCTGCGACCAACGGGAGCAACACACAGTCACCGTTATCTTACTTATGGCATCCAATATCACATAGTTTACTCTTGTTTCGCTGAATGTTAATGGCTTCTCACACCCTATCAAGAGGAAGAAAGTTTTAGCCTATTTGCAAACCTTACATGCAGATATTGCTCTTCTTCAGGAGACCCATCTATCAACATCTGAGTCTCTCAAACTCATGCAGCAGTGGGTAGGACAAGTCTTTTTTAGTCCTGCGATTCATAAGAAGAGAGGTACTGCCATTTTGCTCCATAAAAGATTGGATGCAATGGTCATTCACCATTCTGCAGACATTGACGGGAGATGAATCTCGTGCAAATATCCATTTACAAAGAAATATTCACATTCTTAACATCTATGCCCCGACTGCGGAAGACCCATTATTTTTCCACAATGTTTTTGCACAGCTGTTGACCATAGACTCCCCTCGAACTATCACTGGCGGTGACTTCAACCAACCCTTAGATCCCTTCTTAGACAAGAAAACAGATGCTCATCCATTGATTTCCAAATCCTTCAAAACGCTGCATCACCTTACTATTTCCTTTGGACTTTCAGATCCTTTGCACTTATTAAATCCCATGGAAAGGGATTACACTTTTTATTCTTTTCTCCATTCATCTTACTCACACATAGACTACTTTTTAACCTTGCACAAACTAGTATCTAGGATTATCTCAGCGACGATCTGTCCCATTTTGATCTCTGACCATGCAGCTGTACTTCTCAAATGTGGTCTACAATCCTCAATCTCAGTAGACCGACAATGGCGTTTCAACTCCGTGTTACTAGCTGACTCTGCCTTCATAGAGATACTCCTCCTTAAAATCTCTGATTACTTTCACTTCAACAATACCTCGGAGGTTTCAGCATCCTCACTCTGGGCAGCTTTTAAAGCTATGATCCATGGTGCCATTATCAGCTATACCATTCATCAGCAGAAGGCACATAAGGCCTCTCTAACAGCTCTTCAACCAGAGGTCGCTTCTCTTGAACGTGCTCATATCCAATCTCCTTCACATTCTTCTCTAACGGCCTTGGTCAAGGCTAAATTTCAATACAATTAATTGCTGAGCTCTCATGTCAAGCTCAATGTTTTCCAGTCCAACGCTCATTAATACGCGGAAAATAACAAATGTGGCTATATGCTGGCATCTTTTCTCAGAAAGAGAATGGAAAAAAAGCGCATCGTTAAAGTGCTCTCTTCATCCAACCAAGCGCTGGCAAAGGTTGCTGATATACTACAAGCATTTCGGGAATTTTATGCTACTCTTTATCAATCAGAAATAGAGTCACCTGCTGAAGCAATCCAGAATTTCTTCTCTACCATATCTCATCCCTCGCTCTCCCCTGCTCAGGCGACGGCCTTGGATAAACCAATTACGCTCGTGGAAATTGACTCTGGTATCTCCGCCCTTTCCAATGGAAAAGTACCCGGACCTGACGGATTCATGACGGACTTCTATCAGGCTTTTAAGAAGGACCTTGTACCGCATCTGCATGAGTATTTCTCTACCGCTCTTTCTCAATCTGCTTCCTCCTCTGCTCATTCCGAAGCATGTGTGGTGGTGATTCCAAAGCCAGGTAGAGATGAGACAATCATAGGTAATTATAGACCAATTTCCCTTTTAAACACTGATTATAAGATCTTCACTAAAATTCTGGCTACTAGACTTTCTCATGTCATGTGTTCTCGTATCCACTCGGATCAATCGGGATTTATCAAAAACCACCTAATAGCTAACAATACACGTCTTTTTTTCATATACATGAAGCAACCATCTCAGATCTGCATCCTGCGGTAGCTGTTTTGTTAGATGCAGAAAAGGCCTTCGACCGTGTTGAAAGGCCCTTTCTTTTTTTTACGTTTTGGAGGTTTGGTTTGGTCCTAACTTTGTATCCTGGATACAACTTTTATATCACTCCCTTATGGCCTTTCTTTATATTAACAATCAAGCATCCCAACCCAAGGCTGTCCTCTTTCTCCCCTTTTATTCAATTTGGCTTTGGAACCACTGCTCACTGCTATAAGGCAAGATCCCCTTATTGAAGGGGTGAATATTGGCTCTGAAACTTTTAAACTATCTGCATATGCCAATGATGTTCTACTTTTTCTTCTTAATCCTGATACGTCACTCCCTCACTTATTAACCTTAATATCTTCCTATTCTTCCATCTCAGGCTACAAAATAAACTGGCATAAAACTGAGCTTCTCCCCCTGAATTATTTGGGTTCCATGGTTGACCTCTCACACTCTCTTATACAAAAGGTTACCCATGGTCTTAAATATTTAGGCATCAATTTCTATACAGACCCGCTAACCACCATAACTCACTGAAGATCTAACATATTGCAACATTTGCGGGAGATAATGTTTAAATGGTCCCCTCTTCACATTACGTGGTGTGGCAGATTGGAAACAATCAAGATGATTCTAGCACCTAAGATTACATACATCCTTTCCATGTTACCTATCTTCTTTTCTAAAGATTTTTATGTTAATATAGACAGATTATTAATAACATTTCTCTGGCAAAACAAAGTTCCCAGAATAGATCTCTCTAAGCTGAAAGCTGCTAAAGCTAGCGGAGGGGTGAATTTTCTGGATTTTTATGCTTACCATTAGGCATTTATATTACAACAAGGTTATCACCATTTTATTGATGAACTGATTTCCTTGGATCAACCCCGCTGGGTCCACATAGAATGCAGCCTTCTTTCCCCATACCCATCAACGTGCTCCCCAGGCATGACGCTCCTTCCTCGGAATGCCTCTAATTCTATTTTGTGGTCCTTACATAGGGCATTCACGGAATTTAACTCTATCTGCCCACCTAACATATTCTCCTGGCGTAATTCTAAATTGGCCCCTTTATGGCACAACCCTATACTTAGTGCTGGGGACCATCCCTTTAATTGGCCCATTTGGCAGAAAAAGAACATCTGGCATCTCGCATCCATGCTAGATGGTCCTACCTTAATGATCTTTTCTTTGCTAAAAGAAAAATTTGATTTACCCACTACTCACTCAGTTTTATGCCTGGTTACAGTTACGTAATATTATGCAATCCAAAGTACTTTCCAATATGCACCATGATAAACACCCCTTTCTTTTTAAGATTTGTCGAGAATATGATAGTAAAGGACATTTAGCCTCTAGATTAAATAAAATTGTTAAAAGCCTATCCTCGCGCTATCTCACAAAATGCTTGTATCCTGTATGGGCCTCGGACATTGCAAAAGCACCTACTGAGGAAATGTGGACCCATATATGATTGATCTCTACTCGCATCTCGCTATCTTCCAGCTTAACTCAGACCTCCTTTTTTATTGTGCATCGGGCGGTTTGGATCCCATGGAAGCTATACCGCGCTGGCCTCCTTTCAACACATGCATGCTGGACTTGCTTAGCTCATAAAGCCACTCTGAGACATATGATTTTTTCATGTCCTTATGTCAACACATTTTGGCAGCAGATTTGGCCCACTATTTCCTCTATATTGGCCCTATCCCAACCAATTAACTATGCTTTGATAATTCTCAAAAGAGCAAATAACTTTAGATCTTCCGCACCGAAAATTGCTTGATTTTTTAATAACAGTAGCTCTCCACAACATCATGTCTAACTGGAAGAGAAGCAATTTGCTTTCTGAACACTTATGTGGAATTCTGTTTGTTTATACTGTAAATATGAGAAGACTATGGCTATTAAATGTAACAGACTTGCAAAGTGGTCACAGGAGTGGAAACCGTTAGATACTAACATTTCTTCTTTATCATAAATATCCTTGCAATGGTTGACATTATGGTCCATATGGATACTATTCTACCCATATCTCTTTCTACTTTCTTCTCTTTTTCCTTTGATGTTTTTCTTTCTCTCTTCTACCTCTCCTTATTATTTGCTGGCATAATTCTGGCATTGGTCTGGATAATGCAATAGGCAAGTGGTGTACTATTTATATTATTTCTGCCAGAATTTGGTTTACTTTTGTTTCTTATATTTGTATATCCTGATATAAGCTTTCAATAAAAACGATTGAAACATAAAAAAAAAATCTACTCAGATCGATCTGGGCCATCAATTGCTTGATATCAGTTTCCATATTTCCTAGGTTTAGCCCTTTATGATCTGAATCAGACATCAATATTTGCAGAATCACACTAGTTTGGTATATTCAGGGACTATTACTATCTTAGTTTATTTTGAACCAGGTAAAATCAGAATCAACCTAAGTAGATCTGCATTATTTGTAAAAATGAAATCATACAGATAGGAACTTGGCCAAAAGTGATTCAGATTATCAAGATTCGATGCGAATCAGATATTCATAGATGACAAATGTGAATTTGAATCAAGTGGGAAGAGTCTCACTCATCGTTATTTTTTCCCACTTTTGTTTGCTAATTTTATGTAGTAGAGGCACATCGCGTGCAAAGTCTACAGGTTATTCCAATCTAGGTATGTTGCCCCAGTTCTCCAAGGGATATGACCCTAGTCCTTTCCCTTTGACAGTGAGCAGTTGCAAATTAGGCTTGTTAAATGCATCCATGTGCTTTGTATCTGCTATTTGCAAGGGGGAGAGGGCAGCGAGTGGGGGGCAAAAGAGAATGCATATTTTGGAAATCCCATGTATGTGCCTCTTTCCTCCCCTGACGTGAGGATGCCCATGGGGATGCGTCTTTTTAATGTAGCTAAATGTATGTGTGCTATGGCAGTCATACACGCCTTTAGCTGAATTTGAGGAGCTCGATTTTCAACCAATAGAACTATGACTCAGCTTATACACAAAATGAAAATACAAGTAAACAGCAATAATAAAGAAAATAGCGTACAAAGTTCAAGTTATATGGCCATTTGCCAAACATGCGTCTCTCATCTGTTCAGTCTCCTTTGCTTTTAAGTATAATTTTAATTTATCTCAACATTTTTTTTTATCTAGAATAGTCCAATCTTGGCTCTCTTTTTCTCAGTGTGCAATATTAGTGGGACACTCTCCTAAATTATCACAATCTCATAAATTCGCTCCCTTTTTCTTTTCTATATTTATTGACATTCCCTGGAAACAATATTATTGTTGTGTGCCTCATCCGCGGCAGGCCCGCAACAGGGCCTACTCGCCTCCGGCACCTAGCTCCTGGTCCTGGCCCATCTTCCCTCATGGCTGTGGGCAGTCGCCTACACTCCCAAGCCTCCGGTGCCTCCTCGGCTGTCTCTGGCTCCACTATGGAACTCCCCAGCTCCTGGCAGGTCTCCCCATGTGTGCCATGAGGAGATGCCGCCATCCAGCGTCCTACTGCTCTCTAGGTGCGTGCGTGCACGCCTTGCCATCCTTTAAAGAGGCCGCAGTGGGAATTCAACCCACAGCCCTGGATGATGATGTCACTGGGTCCTGCTATATATAGGCAGGGCCTGCCACTAGTGCCTTGCCTTGGCAACAGGTCTCCATGCTTGTCGTGTGCTCGTTGCTTGTTCCTGACTTCATTCTTGGTTCCTGTTCCTGACTTCGTTCCTGGTCCCTGTTCCTGACTCGTTCCTGGTCCCCTCCTAGCCTTGTTTGGACTGACCCTTGCTATGCTTCGGACCACGCTCAGGACTGACTTCTGGCTTTGACCCTTGCTACACTTCGGACCACACTCAGGACTGACCTCTGGCTTTGACCCTTGCTATGCTTCGGACCACGCTCCGGACTGACCCCTGGCTTCGACCCTCGCTGTACTTGACCTCCCTACCTTGCCTTACTCACTGCCTGCCCAGATGCCTTTTTCTCCTGGTGTCTTCCTGGACTTGGCCTCCTCAAGCTTCGGTCTACTATTACCCGGGTGCCGCTTGTTCTTGCTCCTGACCCTTCTTGGTGCTCGGGTTCCACTGCAGTTTGTCTATTACCTCTTCAGTTCCCTGGCTCACTACCACCTCTCCAACTGGGAGTCATTTGATGGAGGCCCACCTAAGACCAGCCGGCCCCGGCACCCAAGGGCTCAACCTGCGGGGAATGTGGGCTGGTATTGGCAAAGCTCCAGTCAGCCTCCATCTCCCAATCAGCTCCGCCTCCTGATGGTGAGGACCTGTGGGTAGCATCAATCCCACCTCGGCCAAGGGTCCACCTCTGACGCAACAATTATTTACCCCTAAGAGATATGGATTATTGAAATAACTCTAGATTAGTGCTTCCCAAATCTGACATGAGAGACCCTCAGCCAGTCAGAGTTTCAGGATATCCACAATAAATATGCATGAAGTAGGTTTGCATTCACTGCCTCCTTTGGACACAAGTTCATCTCATACATATTCATCATGATCCTGAAAACCTGACTGGCCGGTGGACCCCCAGGACAGGTTTGGGAAGCACTGCTCTAGATCATCACAATGAGAAGTGTGTGGAAATTTGAGATTGAACTTGAGCCAAGCAAATTTCAGCCAGGTTTGAGTTTGACGGAATTTTTGGATTCTCCCCATATTCCCTGCTTACATTTCTCCAGTGAATGTGGGCAAAATATGAGCTGATTTAAAGTGGATTGGATGATTTGCAGGAATCCAGGTAAAAACTAATTACCTGAGACCTCATGAACTGAGTGTTACGGATTTGATTGTGAATCCCTTAGTAGACACCAGTCTTACCTTAGGCCGTGGTGAACACACTAGAGCAGAGGCTGAGTAGACAGTGGAGAGCAAATACCAGGAACAATCCAGAGTCAGGGCAGGCGGCAGGCAAAAAAGAATCAAATCCAATCTGGGTCATGGGTAGGCAGCAGGCAGGCAATTCCAAAGCACAATCCAGAGTCAGGAACATCAGAGAAGAATAAGCAACGAGAGCACCAGCACAAGCAAGCCTGTAGCCGAGGCAGTGCTGTGCTGGGCTCAGGGCTTATCTTAAAAGTTCCCGCGCAAACACGGGGACTTCCAGGAGGGCTGCTGATGCGTCTCGGTGGGCAGAGCCTGAACGGGACTCATGCCAGGCCGTGCTGCCGCTGGAAGACGCCGCTGAGCAACGATACCAGGGAGAGCCCCGAGCCTCGTGGATTGCTGGTTGATAACACTGAGAGAATCATCTCGAACCCTGATGCAGTTTCTTCAATTTGAGGAATCCATATTGGATTTTTTTTGGCACAGTATTTTTTCTCTTTCTCCTTTGGCTTTCTAGCTCAATTGCAATCAGGTTTGGGATCTGGCACTAAGAACCTCCATTTGAAACTATTTGAAGATTATTTCCTTATTTTATATTTTAAATCCGGTAGATGTAGTATACTTGGATTTTCAGAAGGCGTTTGACAAAGTTCCTCATGAGAGGCTTCTAGGAAAAGTAAAAAGTCATGGGATAGGTGGCGATGTCCTTTCGTGGATTGCAAACTGGCTAAAAGACAGGAAACAGAGAGTAGGATTAAATGGACAATTTTCTCAGTGGAAGGGAGTGGACAGTGGAGTGCCTCAGGGATCTGTATTGGGACCCTTACTTTTCAATATATTTATAAATGATCTGGAAAGAAATACGACGAGTGAGATAATCAAATTTGCAGATGACACAAAATTGTTCAGAGTAGTTAAATCACAAGCAGATTGTGATAAATTGCAGGAAGACCTTGTGAGACTGGAAAATTGGGCATCCAAATGGCAGATGAAATTTAATGTGGATAAGTGCAAGGTGATGCATATAGGGAAAAATAACCCTTGCTGTAGTTACACAATGTTAGGTTCCATATTAGGAGCTACCACCCAGGAAAAAGATCTAGGTGTCATAGTGGATAACACATTGAAATTATCGGTTCAGTGTGCTGCGGCAGTCAAAAAAGCAAACAGAATGTTGGGAATTATTAGAAAGGGAATGGTGAATAAAACGGAAAATGTCATAATGCCTCTGTATCACTCCATGGTGAGACCGCACCTTGAATACTGTGTACAATTCTGGTCGCCGCATCTCAAAAAAGATATAATTGCGATGGAGAAGGTACAGAGAAGGACTACCAAAATGATAAGGGGAATGGAACAACTCCCCTATGAGGAAAGACTAAATAGGTTAGGACTTTTCAGCTTGGAGAAGAGACAACTGAGGGGGGATATGATAGAGATGTTTAAAATCATAAGAGGTCTAGAACGGGTAGATGTGAATCGGTTATTTACTCTTTCGGATAGTAGAAAGACTAGGGGGCACTCCTTGAAGTTAGCATGGGGCACATTTAAAACTAATCGGAGAAAGTTCTTTTTTTACTCAACACACAATTAAACTCTGGAATTTGTTGCCAGATGATGTGGTTAGTGCAGTTAGTATAGCTGTGTTTAAAAAAGGATTGGATAAGTTCTTGGAGGAGAAGTCCATTACCTGCTATTAAGTTCACTTAGGGGCGGATTTTCAGACTCCGCGAATAGGCCTACTTTTGTTTGCGCTCCAGGCGCAAACAAAAGTACGCTGGATTTTAGTAGATACGCGTGGAGCCGCACGTATCTGCTAAAAACCTGGATCGGCGCGCGCAAGGCTATCGATTTTGTATAGCCGGCGCGTGCCGAGCCGCGCAGCCTACCCCCATTCCCTCCAAGGCCGCTCCGAAATCGGAGCGGCCTTGGAGGGAATCCTCTAACGCCCTCCCTTCACCTTCCCCTCCCTTCCTCTACCTAACCCACCCGCCCGGCCCTGTCTACACCCCCCCTTACCTTTCTCCGGGGATTTACGCCTCCCGGAGGAAGAAGAAAATCCCCGCGAGCAAGCGGGCCTCCAGCGCCCCGGGCTGTAGCCACGCCCCTGTACCCGCCCCCAAAATGCTGCCGACACACCCCTGAAACGCCGCGACGACCGGGCCCGCCCCCCGACATGCCCCCGACACGCCCCCCTTGGAGAACCCCGGGACTTACGCGAGTCCCGGGGCTCTGCGCGCGCCGGTAGGCCTATGTAAAATAGGCTCACCGGCGAGCAGGGCTCTGAAAATCCGCCCCTTAGAGAATAGCCACTGCCATTAGCAATGGTAACATGGAATAGACTTAGTTTTTGGGTACTTGCCAGGTTCTTATGGCCTGGATTGGCCACTGTTGGAAACAGGATGCTGGGCTTGATGGACCCTTGGTCTGACCCAGTATAGCATTTTCTTATGTTCTTATGTCACCTAGGTAAGTTTTTAGACAGTGCTGGGGAGGAGCTGGCATCATGGTACATGTGGGCAGCTACAACTTAGGAAAATGTGGGAGGGAGGTTCTGGAATCTAAATTTAGGATTTTAGGTAGAAAGCTGAAATCCAGAACCTCTAGGGTGGCATTCTCTGAAATGCTTCCTGTTCCACGTGCAGGTACTCAGAGGCAAGCAGAGCTCCGGAGTCTCAATGCATGGATGAGACGATGGTGCAGGGAAGAGGGAATCAGTTTTGTAAGGAACTGGACAACCTTTTTGGAAAGGGGAAGACTTTTCCGAAAGGACGGGCTCAACCTTAACCAAAGTGGAACCAGGCTGCTGGTAATAACTTTTTAAAAAAGGAGATAGAACAGATTTTAAACTAGAACAAGGGGGAAAGCTGACACTCAGCAGTGTATGGTTCAGAGGAAGGTATCGTCAAAGGATACTAATGAAGCAGAAGAATTGGGGCATCCCAACAGAGAGAATCCAATAAAAACAAAAGTTGTCCATGTGCCTATAAGTAAAGAATCACCTGAGCTAAAGGATTCCAAATTATCCCTATCAACTGAAAAGCAAGTTATTAATACAAACAAAACAAAAACACACTTTGAAATGTCTGTATGCCAATGCCAGAAGTCTAAGAAGTAAGATGGAAGAGTTAGAGTGTATAGCAGTAAATGATGAAATAGACATAATTGGCATCTCAGAGACCTGTAGAAGGAGGGTAACCAATGGGACAGTACTATATCAGGGTACAAATTATATTGCAATGATAGAGAGGATCAACTTGGTGGAGGTGTGGCACTTTATGTCTGGGAAGTCATAGAGTCCAACAGGATAAATATCATACAAGAGACTAAGGGGCAGATTTTCAAAGGGTACACACGTAACATATGCACGTAACATACGCTCGCATGTTATAAAATCGGGAGTAGATTTGTTCATGCCGGGTTGCGCAAACAAATCTTCTCCCACATGCACCTTTTAAAATCGACCCCTCAGTTTTTATTAATCAAATCTGAAAATCTATGAAAAATATTTTTTATATCATTTTTGTATTTTATTAAAAATATATATAGTCATTTGTCATTAACTCTGATCCATAGAGAATGTCAGCAGCAATCTCTTAAGCGTTGATGAAAGCAGCCCTACACAGCTGGTATTTTGCAATCATGCTTCATCAGGGGCATATAAAAAATAATATAGCAAGAGTCTTTGCCGTCGCAAGGTGGACTCAGCGTCTCTAATGTCTTCTGTTCCCGTGAAGACAAATGAGAGTTAATGACAAATAACTATGGGGCGGATTTTAAAACCCCTGCGCACTGGCGCGCCTATTTTGCATAGGCCGCCGGCGCGCGCAGAGCCCCGGGACGCGCATAAGTCCTGGGGCTTCCTGTCGGGGGTGTGGTGGGGGCATGGCGGGGGGCGTGGCGGGATGACGCGGCGTTTAGGGGGTGGGGCGTGGCGTTTTGGGGGAGGCGATGTGGGCGTGGTTTTGGCCCGGGGACATTCCGGGGGTGTGGCCGCGGCCTCCGGAACAGCCCCCGGGACCGGACCACGGAGCGGGGCAGCCAGCCAACGCGCCCAAAGTTACGCCTGCTGAAAGCAGGCGTAACTTTGCCAACAAAGGTAAGGGGGGGTTTAGATAGGGCCAGGGGCATGGGTTAGGTAGGAGAAGGGAGGGGAAGGTGGGGGGAGGGCAAAGGAAAGTTCCAAAATCGGAGCGGCCTCGGAGGAAACAGGCAGCGCGCGCTGGGCTCGGCGCGCGCAGGTTGCACAAATGTGCACCCCCTTGCGTGCGCCGACCCCGGATTTTATAAGATACGTGCAGCTACGCGCGTATGTTATAAAATCCAGCGTACTTTTGTTCGCGCCTGCTGCGCGAACAAAAGTATGCGCTCGCGCAAGTATTTAAAATCTGCCCTTATATTTTTAATAAAATACAAAAATTATATAAAATTTATATAAAAAATATTTTTCATAGGTTTTCAGATTTGATTAATAAAAATTGAATATTTTTGACAGTGAAGGTGAATGATTAAAAGACCGGTTGGGTTTTCTGAAAATACACGATGTCAGGCTTGCTGACACCTTCACTTAGGCTATATTGAATATATATTTTGTGGTTCCCCTTAATTGCTACAGTTTACTATGTGAGGTACTGTGTTGACTCTCCTTGATAATATATTGAGATTTAAATTACCCCAATATTGACTGGGACATTTTACATCAGAACATGCTAAAGATATAAAGTTCCTGGAATGAATAAATGCTTCATGGAGCAAGTGCTTCAGGAACTGACAAAAGAGGGAACTATTTTAGATCTAATTCTTAGTGGAATGCAGGATTTGGTGAGAGAGGTAATGATAGTAGGGCCACTTGGCAATAGTGATCATAACATGTTCAAATTTGAACTAATGACTGGAAGGGGGACAATATGTAAATCTGCAGCGCTAACATTAAATTTTCAAAAGGGAAACTTTGATAAAATGAGGAAAATAGAAAAAAACTAAAAGGTACAGCTGCAAAGGTTAAACATGTATTACAGGCATGGGCACTGTTTAAAAATACCATCTTAGAATTGTAGTCCAGATGTATTCCATGCTTTAAGAAAGCTGGAAGGAAGGCCAAATGATTACCAGCATGGTTAAAAGATGAGGTGAAAGAGACTATTTAGCAAAAAAAAAAAAAAATCCTTCAAAAATTGGGAAAAGGATCCATCTGAAGAAAACAGGAAAAAGTATAAGCATTGTCAAGTTAAGAGTAAAACATTGATAAGAGAGGCTAAGAGAGAATTTGAAATGGTTTGCTGTAAAGACAAAAATTCATAATTAAAAAATATATCTGAAGCAGTAAACCTGTGAGGGAGTCGGTTGGACCATTAGATGACTGAGGGGTTAAAGGGGCTCTTAGGGAAGATGGGCTATTGCAGAAAGACTAAATAAATCCTTTGCTTTTGTGTTTACTAATGAGGCCGTTGGGGAGATAATGGTTCCAGAGATGGTTTTCAAGGGTGATGAGTCAGATGAACTGAACCAAATCATTGTGAACCTGGAAGAAGTAGTAGGCCAGATTGGCAAACTAAAGAGTAGGAAATCACCTGGACCAGATGGTATGCACCCCAAGGTTTTTAAGGAGCTCAACATGAAATTTCAGATCTATTAGTTAAAATTTGTAACCTATCATTAAAATCATCCATTGTACCTGAAGACTGGAGGGTGGCCAATGTAACCCCAATATTTAAAATGGACTCCAGGGGTGATCCAGGAAATTATAGACCGGTGAGCCTGACTTCAGTGCTGGGAAAAATAGTGGAAACTATTCTAAAGATCAAAATCACAGAGCATATAGAAATACATGGTTTAATGGAACACAGTCAACATGGATTTACCCAAGGGAAGTCTTGCTTCACAAATCTCTTTTATTTTTTTTGAAGGGATTACTAAACATGTGGATAAAAATGAACCAATAGATTTGGATTTTCAGAAGGCGTTTTACAAAGTCCCTCATGAGAGGCTTCTAAGAAAACTGAAAAGCCATGGGATAGGAGGCAATGTCCTTTTGTGGTTTACAAACTGATTAAAAGCAGGAGAGAGTAGGATTAAATGGTCAATTTTCACAGTGGAAAAAGGTGAACAGTGGAGTGCCTCAGGGATCTGTACTTGGACCAGTGCTTTTCCATATAAATGATCTGGAAAGGAATATGACAAGTGAGGTAATCAAATTTGTAGCTGATACAAAATTATTCAGCGTAGATAAATCACAAGCGGATTGTGATACATTGCAGGAGGACCTTACGAGACTGGAAGATTTGGCATCCAAATGGCAGCTGAAATTTAATGTGGACAAGTACAAGGTACTTGTCCACATTAAGGGAAAAATAATCCATGCTGTAGTTACACAGGTTCCATATTAGGAGCTACCACCCAGGAAAAAGATCTAGGCATCATAGTAGATAATACATTGAAATCATAGGAGCTCCACAGATGGTAGAGGAAATCCGCCTCACTATCCGTATTGCCACCTACTTCATTGTTGCAACCACGCAGAAGCGAAACACCCTGTGGTTGCCTTGCTGCTTGTTGACCTCCGTGGTGTCGGTTCTACCAGGCCTAATGATGGCGTCCCTATGCAAACCCCACCCCAGGTCACAGTGCTCTGTTGCCGCACACGGTGTCAGCACCAGCTCCGACAGTGATGAAAGATCACTGGCTTTCTCATTTAGTTGAATGTAAAGGCCTCAGATTGTTAGTGATACTGGAAGTAATTTAACCCAACACTCTAAATTTCATTCTCGTAGTTTACGTCATTGTTTTTATTCATATGGTGTGAAATTAGTATGAGAAAGAATGTTGAATTAATACAGTTCAGAATGTTGCACTGGGAGAAAATTCTGGGTCCTGTAGAAGCGCAGTACATTGTCATAAATTTACAGCAATGGTTTCATGTACTTGGAAAATAATAATAGTACAGAAAAGCCCCTGATAGCTGTTAACACCTAAGTGCTGGGCAGCAGGGAGCCTCTTCTGAAGCTGAAGTAGGCGCCACTCATAGAAGAAAATATTTCTTTTGAACATAGACTGACATTTCCTCGGATGTGCATATTAACTAAATTTAAGAGTCAGGATGATGGTGGAGTACACAAAAAAGGAATCAGAAGAGAATGCACTGTATCTCATGGACTTGGGCACAAGAGGTATTATTCCAACTTTCCTTTCATAATTGTGCAATTAAGAATCAATTTAACAGCGTAGAAGTCTTCCTGAGTTTTATAATGGATGAGAGGGAAACTCTGAAATATAATTCTTTGGAAACATAGAGCTTTTGAGATTTCTTATCCTCTTGAAAATGGAGAAGGAAGTAAGAGGCTACTACAGTGGTACTCAGTGCATTATAAAAGATAATCCCAGCTTGCAATCTTGTTCTGCTTCAGCATCACTCTGATATTTTTTGTAAACTATCCAGCTATAGCTATCTGGCCCTAAATGTGCTCTTAGTGTAATCCCTGGGCAGGATGGATCCTTTACTTGGCACCCAAGGACACATAGAAAGAAAAATAGAGACAGGCCCTTTTTGCACCACTATACAACTCCTTCTCCCTACTGGATAACTTTAATCTGAGTCCAAGAGTTCCAATATGTGGGGATGAACAATAGCTCCTATACCCTGTTTCTTTGCAAGTAAGCTCTGTTTCTGTCTTTCGTTCCCAGCATCAATAATTTTACAGTCTCAGCATCCAATAAACACTCCGCAGAGGAATTTTGGCTTCCAGCTTATTTACTGATAGTTTGGTTAGATGAGTGGATAATATTTACAATTTAGATTTGTTTTTCTTCATCGAAGTCAATAAATAATAAGCAGCAGTTAGAATAAACTAGTGATCCACTCCTTAGTAAAGTCTTTACTTATAGTGGAAGATTTATATTTACACAGAATTACAGTACTCCTTGTATCTAAATCCTTAATTCCTCAGCATATGAAAATTTAAGGTTTTAATGATGCACAATCATTTTCCATTGGAAAGAAATCAGTAGAACTAGGGGGTCACATAATGAAACTCCAGGGATGATGACTCAGAACCAACATCAGGAAATATTTCTTAAAGGAGAGGGTGGTGGATGCTTGGAATGCCCTTCTGGAGGAGGTGGTGGACAAAAATGGTGAAAGATTTCAAAGGGGCATGGGATAAACACTATGGATCCCTAAAGGCTAGAGGATGGAAATGAAAAAAAGAGTACATGGGGGTATCTTGCTGGTGTGGCGGTTGCTACTCTTATCGAACATGCCTGATACTTTGGATGCAACTCCAACATTGCTCTCTGCTTCAATGGCAAGAGGTAACAGGGAATTGGACTCAGACAGCAACCAACAAGGGTCCTGACTTTGGGAAACTAAGTAACGGGGTGACCTGTATGGCACAGCAAATGCTACCATAAGCTTGCTGCGCAGACTGGATGGACCACTTGGTCCTTTTCTGCCATCATTTTCTATGTTTCTATGTAAGGTAGTTAAATCTTCCTTTACCTCCCAATTTATTTCTCTTGCCTCTTCCCATTGAAAGTCATTTGAATATACATTGTCACAATATTTAATCAAAACTCTGTCCCAAATTCAATATTCTTCCAAAATCCTCTGTGAATAATTTTAACTCCTCATACAGTACCTGAAGGGCACTTCACTTCTTTTCTCGATTCTGTTAACTCCTTAGCGCTTGGTGATCACTTCTCATCCCCTTATGTAAAATTTCCCTCAGTAGCAACAAAGTTCTAGTTTAACTTTGTGTCGTAGCTTCTTTGTTTCTCCTGGTAGTGCACTTTAATGGGATCCCTTGCTTTTAGATGGAAATTGTAACACCTTTCTATCTTTCTGGATGAAAGACTTCCTTCTTCCAAAGTTTGGTTTTATTGATTCCCAGGTACCGTGGGTTATCACCTCCAAGTGGGAAAAATACTAGTTGAACCCATAAGGGGAAAAATTAAGCAAGAAGCAGGAAGGGTGGAATAAAACTTCTATGCCGCCAAACAGAGGCAAGAAAAGGCAGTTAATGCATAAACATGTTTTTTCTGCACCAGGTTACTGGCAGGTCTATACTCATTAGGAGATATAGCACACAGCAGGTCTTTCTTACCCCAAATCCAGCCTAGAATACCGAGATGCTGTAGTCCACTACAACCAGAGGGATTGGCTCTCACAGGGAAATCTCAAAAATTGTTTAAAATAGTTCAAAACAAGTTTAAAGGCAGGTAGATAAATCAACTGAGGCTGACCCCTAAATGGGAACCTCCTTACTTCTTTCCCATAAATTATAATGAAAACTTAGAAGACAGGAGCCAGAGAGCACCTACTCTGAGAAAATCCAAACTAAATTCCATGAGGGTAGCAGGTGCATTGGGATGATAATCAGCTAGGACACACCATTTGCATGTTCCCAAATGGGGGAGCAAAACTGACATCTCTCTCACTTATTGCTATACAGAACCTCCCCAGTTTAATGCTACACTCCCTTAGTAAAGGGAAACCAAAGGTCCATTACATCAGTAACTATACTATAGGTCTTCTTAATTGATACCACTTCCAAGCCAGGGTTGCCTGGCTTGGAACACCTTGATAACAATAACGGAACACCTTGATAACAATAACGTACTATATCCGTCACAACATGGATTTCGCAAACACTACAGTACCGAGACACTACTCCTCTCAGTTACAGACAACATCCTAAGAGGTTTTGACAGTGGAAAACAATACATTCTAATAATGTCAGCAGCCTTTGACACAGTAAACCATAAATTTCTACTAAAAAGACTAGAAGAAATTGGACTACACAATGAAACAATGAACTGGTTCAGCTCATATCTAAATAATAGGTTCTTTCAAGTTCAGATCAACAGCACACTGTCAGACAAATTCAATCTTGAAACAGGAGTACCGCAGGGATCAGCCTTGTCCGCAACCCTTTTTAACATATACATGCTACCATTATGCCATCTTCTAGCAGGATTAGGAATCATATATTACATCTATGCAAATGATATTCAATTAATTCTACCAATCGATGACACAATAGAAAAAACATTAAACCTAGCTAACATGTACCTAGACATCATAAAACAACTATTAAACCTAATGGAACTCGTGATTAACATTGAAAAAATTGGAATTTCTACACTTAGAAAGAAAAAATATCGAAATCATTCAAACCCTAATAATACTCAAAAACAACCAGAAAATAGAACTAGCGAAAAAAGTACGGAACCTTGGAATAATAATGGACCCCAAAATTAATCTAAAACAACACATATCGCTAAAAGTAAAAGAAGGCTACGCTAAACTCATGATCCTCAGAAAACAAACCGCTACTAACTTCTGCAGATTTCAGAACAGTGCCTCAGGCACTAGTTTTCACCAGTACCGATTACTGTAATGCACTTTTACTAGGACTCCCAAATACAACAATAAGACCACTTCAAATTCTACAAAACACAGCAGCTAGAATACTAACTGGAAAAAGAAGAAGAGACCATATAACTGAAACTCTGGCCAAACTTCACTGGCTACCCATAGAACAAAGGATAAAATACAAAGCACTATGTACCATACATAAACTAATACATGATGAAAAAGCGGACTGGCTAAACACTGCACTATGGGTACGTCCCACACAGGAACCTTCGTTCAGCAAGCAAAGCTCTCTTAACCATTCCCTCAGTCAAGACAGCACGACTAACCCAGGTAAGAGAAAGGGCATTATCTTTAGCAGGACCCACACTCTGAAACACAATGCCTTTAGAGACCAGATTACAGAGAGACCCCAAAGCATTCAAGAGAAGTCTAAAGACATGGCATTTTAAACAAGCTTTTTATAAAGAGACCGGAGAATAAAAAATATACTGGAATAAACAGAAGAGCACCGGCACACTATTCTAAAAATTGTGCATTACAATATTTTATCAGATTTAGCACACAACGAACGTAATAATAAAACACAGGAAATGAGATTTTTTACCTGTAAAGTACCTTCCAAGTACACCTGGCCAGAACTTACATCACTAAACATTTATGCATATTTTGATGATTTAATGTAACCGAAACTTAATGGCACCTGTTAGAATGTACTATAGTAAGCTTACTCCAACATTACTTATGTGCCTACATGTAAACCGTTGCAATGGTGTATATCTTAGCGACGGTACAGAAAAGACTTTAAATAAATAAATAAATAAATAAATAGATAAATAACTTCTCTCACTATTAGCCAGATTCATCAAAAAATGTTACTAATGCATTGATAACAAAAAGGGGCATGTTTATAGGAGAGAGAGAGAGACTGAGAGAGAGAGACTATCTATGATGGCCTCCTAAAGAGAAGTATTTATATCTCTGTAGGAGGGCCATCTAATAGGACAAGGTGAGGTGTTGGTGGTGGTTTAGGGTTAAGGAGGCCAGTTTTGCATGTAGAGTGAGATGTACAAACAGCACAGTACAGCTTGGTGAAGATTTGACGTCATTTGGAGTGAGAAAAGTCTCACAAAAATGACATTTTTACTATGTTCTCTCACCTTAGCTTGATGAACTCTATAACAGGGTACCATCAAGCTAGGGTGAGATAACATAGTACAAATTTTCATCTTTGTGAAGATGAAATGGCCCCTAAACCTGAAACTAACACCAACACCTCACCTCGACCCATTAAATGGCCCTCCTATAGAAAAATAAATAAGTGCACACAGTGAAGCCTTGCCCAGAGATATTCTCTCTCTCTCTCTCCCCCCCCCCCCAGAAATGGCCAAAATGCAATTCCAAAAATTTATCACAAATTGTGTTATTGCCATTTTCAGGCATATTGCACAGCCTAAGGCCAGTAAAAAAGGTAGTATTAAAACTGTCTGATAGGCCCCCCCTCATCTAACAAACTCCTGCCCCTCCAAAAAATTTGCATTATGAACAATAATGCATTTTGATGAATGACCTGGTATATGTGATGTCACTGTTAATTAATTGCAGTCTTTGTAATTTATGAATAAATCAATTATATAAATAAAATTAGAATACAGAATATCATATTTAAGGAGGACTAGGTGACTTGAGAATGTCTGCAGAACTGCTACCGACTGATCTGACAAGAGTCATGATACTCTAAACAATAGCACCCTTGATCAAGACAATCCTAACAATTCCTGCCTAGTGTCAAGCATCTCAATCATGGGGAAACTCATAGAATAGATAGTCCAAATTCAAATAAATGACTGGCTGGAAGAAAGCAATTAGCTGCACCCTTGACAATCGCCCTTATCCCCTTGACAAGTGATCTCCTGTTGTGGACTAGCTAGACAGTGGACCCTTAGGCTGGCCTGCGGGAGACCTGGGGTAGTTGGACTATGGTCTCGGGGCAGCAGGCCGGTAGGCAGACCAGGCGGATGTAGACAGTAGGCTTCACCCGGAAGCTGGTACTCCCCCGGGAGGAGCCCTTGGGAGCCCAGCCACTTGGGACTCAGGAGGTTCACCCTGGAAGTCGGTGTCCCCCCGGGAGGAGCCCATGGGAACCCGGCCGCTGGGACTTAGGTGATCTCTGGTCCAGATCTTGAGTAGGCTGGTGCTGAAGCGGATGAAGGAGACCTGGCAGGAACTGCGGCGGGCCAAAGTCAGGCAGCGAGAAACCAGGCAAGGACTGCAGCGAACTGCAGGCAGGCAGAGCGGAACCAGGCAGGACCTGTAGCAAGCTGAAGACAGGCAGAGTGAAACCAGGCAGGAACCTGGACAGATGCTAAAGCAGGCAAGAACCAAAGCAAGTCACGAAGTAGACCAAGCAGGCAGGCAGACAGGAACGGCGTGCAAGGGAGTCACACGCCGGGACTCAGGGCAACAGGGCACTGCAAGGGACCCGGTTGCAAGGCATCATAGCGGAGTCCGCGGGGAGTTTAAATGGGACTGGGCGTCTGACGTCAGGAGCGGGGGCGGAGCGCGCTCTGGCGGGAAACGGGCTATATCAGCACCGTGACCGCGCGCGCGCGCCTAAGGAGCCCAGGGTAATGGCATCTCCCCCGCGGAGACACTCACGGAGCTGGTTCGGGCATCGAGTGGCCCAGCTGGAACTTTGAGGTAAGGGCCGGGACGCGAGGGTCGCAGAGCGGACCACAACATCTCCTTAGAAAATACAAGAGACCAGGCTTTGGTGCTAGTGCTGCTGGATTATTCAACAGCTTTTGAAACTCTACTGTAGATCATGATGAGACTGGCCAAACTGACAAAGTCTTACATTAGTTCAAATTCTTCCTTTCTGATAGGCAACAATTTGTGCAGTTCAATGGTACCTCATTTGCATCCTGGGCCTTGACTTGTGGAGTCCTGCAGGGATCTATATTATCACCAGTACTCTTCAACATCTACCTCTGGCCACTAGCCCAGTTGAGTCAATGTTTCAACATGAAATCCTACATCTACACAGATGTTGTTCTGCTGACACTGCTAATAGACCCAGTCATAGCAACTGACATAAAATTAACTTGTTTACAGCCCTCCAAGAGTGGACTAAGAGAAACAAGTTCCATATAAACCCAAACAAAACAGAGATTCTATGGGTACAAAATCCAAGCTTCCCCAAATTCAGAACAACTGCCTCTTCTCTATTACAGAAAATCCACCCATTCATTGAGAAGGCAAGCTCATCCACAGTAGCCCATGCCATGATAGCCTCATGACTTGTCTACTGCCATGCCCTTTCTAACAGACTAATAGTGAAGAATCTGCATCAACTCCAGCCCATCCAAAATACCACAAAAAGAATGCTAGAGGGATGAAAATGCCAAGACGCCACACCGATCTTACAAATACTGCACTGGCTCCCACTATCCTTCAGCATCAAATTCAAGACCCTGTCTCTGATCTTCAAGACCCTAAGAGGGAAAAGATCTAGCTACCTGAAAGCAGGTTGTCTTCCTACACACCTGCCAGACCTCTTAGGTTCTCTCTCAGAACCGCCATAACTACAATTTTGGCAAAAGAAATCAAAAGATCAGATACCTATAAATAAGCTTTCTTGTGACCAGAATCTGCCCTCCGGATCTATATCCTGGAAAACACCAACACATGACTGCCTCCATTTCAGAAAGCCAGTGAAAGTCTGGCTTTTCTACCAAGCCTTTAAAGGCCAAACTAGCACTGACCTCCCCGATACTGAGTACCTCAAATGTAATCCTATGATTTTGTTTTGTTTACTAAGCTGCTATCTATTTACTGAAGTTTAGACCTCTATTTACTAACCTATGCTACTATGACTTTTTCTCCCTAAAATGTTACTTAATTATTTGAGTTTAGAATTTTATTAAGCTGTCTATCCTAGATATAGACCATGTTATGCTACCACACCTACATTAGAGACCATTGGTATGTTGCTAATCCCATTGTATGTTTTAAACATTTTCAAAATTGGCTGAATTTTCTATTGAAAAAGGTGATTAATAAATCCCAATAATAATAATAATAATAATCATATGACAGGGTTCCAGCTTGTGTCCCTACTTACATGAGCTTGCCCTCTTTCCAGAATTTGGATGGGGCAGAGGCTACCAATACTCAGCTGGAAGTATAATCAAAAGAAGGGCTGTATGACTGAGAGACAGAACCTTGACTGGCATGTTACTAGCTGCCCCTGTTATTTGAGGTTACTGTGCAGCCAGAAGATTGGACCAATAAATACATGTATTTATTTATTTAAAATGCTTGTATTCCAAATTTTAAATTTGTACAGGGCAGATAACAAAAAAATACTCATAATAATCTTTAAAATTACAAACTAAAAATACAATTAAAATACAGCAATTTAAATACACAAGTCAAAATGGTTCTTCTCTTAACCATACGCTGCCAGAAACAATGATGTTTTAATTCCCCCCCTAAAACTCCTTTACGTCAAGCATTTCTCTTACCTAAATTGATAAAATATTCCAAATTGCGGGTACAGCAAAAGAAAAGGCTTGTTTGAGTGAGCCTATCCTTACTCAACAGGGATTCACATAACAAGCTAGCACCTTGGGATCTCAATGATCTACTTGGTGCGCAAAAGCTAGCTTACTTCTTAAAACACAGCTCACCTTGGAATGTAGCAATTAATGTATAGTGACTAAAACCTAGCCCGCCATTTAAGCAGTAGCCAGTGCAATGCTGCAGCACTTGGGATATATGATTATATCTTTTTTTTTACAAAAAAATCTGAGCTGCAGCATTCTGCACTAGCTGCAAAAATCTTACAAAAATATCTGGCAAACCCACCAGTAGCATTGCACAGCAATCAAATCCCCCCAATACCAGAAATTGTAAAAGCACCCGAAATAAACCTACTAAGAGAATTATTTTTAACGGTCTTAACATCTTCAACTTATAGAAAGCAGCGCATGACAAATGACTCACATGAGGCTTCATTGAAAGAGTCGAATACAGTATAATCCCAAGACTATGATTCGCTGTAAGAATTCGCAGAAGTGCACCATCAAACTAAAGGATGGGATTAGCCTCAGCTGGGGGCTTCTTTCCTATCCATAAAACCTTCGTGTTCTCAACATTTAGTACCGAGCCATTATTCCACATCCATGTCTTAACAATTTCCACAACTACATTAAGTAACCTATTTGGTAGTTCCCCAGGTTTCTCATTTGGAAAATACACCTGCACATCATCTGCATACCTAAAAAAGCAAACACCAAGATCTTGTAACACAAAACCTAAAGGTAAAAAAATATATATTGAATAAATCGGAGGACAAAGAGGACCCCTGAGGAACCCCTTAATTTATTAGCCGCCAACTAGAATGGCTGGAGCCCATCTGCACCTTATAATCTCTCTTATACAGGAAAGACTGGCATCAACTGTAGACCTTTCCAGAAACACCAATATTTTCAAGAAGGCAGCGAGATTTGGAATGCCGTCTTATTCCACATGCAAGTAACACGGGAGTAATGTGCATTGGGTTCAGGAACACAGTGAGCAGCCTCTTGGCTGGTCAGAGGACCTCAGCAACATGTGATTTCATTGGCTCCCAGCATCCCACCATTTCCTGCACCAGTGTATCACTGAGCCTGTTGCCAGTGTGGAGCAGATCCACCAGAAGTCGAACACCCAGGATGGGAGTGGTGCTGCGAGACCCTAGGAGAGACCGGTGTGTGAAGGTTAAATCAGGACTCTGGAATGGCACCAAAACACAAGAGAAAGAGAGAGGTAAACGTCTATGGCTAGAACCACTAAGGCCCAACTAAATTCTGCTTGGGGGGGGGGGGGGGGGCTCTTGCCTGAAAATGATGAATCCTGAAGAATATTCAAGGAGAGTTGCATTCACCATGTGTTGGATTCCTTTTGTGATTCTACACTACATGGAATTGCTAGCACTCACACAAGTAGAGTGGATACTTACTGTGACAGAAATCTTTTATATTACATCTCCAGGCATTCGGTGGAACTTGATACTGAATAAAGCAAACTGCATTTAGAATACTACCAAGCCACTTAATATCTGGAAAGAATATATTTGCGTTTCTAGTGTCATGTGTGTTTGTGGCTGGGGATGGGGGAGCTGGAAAGTGGGGCATGGAGATGAATCTATCCTAGGTTCTATCTAGCAACCCACAACCCATCCAGACTGGGCCGGATGAGGTTTCTAAGAGTTTTCTTCATTAACATAACATAGGAGAAAACCCTTAATTCATCTAGCACTCAATGTATTGGGATAGGTTTACAGTCTTTCATCTCTAGTTTACCAGTTTAAAGAAGGAAGAGGAAGATTGCTTATAATTTTATGGCCAATCCAATTTTGTACCTTCACGGATGTGACGTTCGTCCGCCGCAGGAACCTGCAGTCGGTCCCACTCACTCTGTGCCTTCTGGTAACGGCGGGGAGCTCCCACTGCCTTCTTCCATGGCCCCTGAACTGCCCGCCGTTCTTGCCGCCTCTGTGGCTTAGCGTCGCCAACTCTTCATCCCATTTCTCTCCTTTGCGGCTGTGCACCACTGCTGCTGCAGTGCTGCCTCGTGGCTGAGACGCCACCGACTCTCTTGCACCCGGGCTTCCTCTTAGGCGTGTGCACGCACCTCTCTTCTGAACTTAAAGGGCCTGCGGTGGGGAAATTGCCCGTGGCCCTTTCCTCTGACATCACTGCTCAGGGACTACTTAAGTCAGGTCCCCGACTCCAGCAGATGTCTTAGCAGTAGGTCTCCTTGCTCCTGCGATGCTTATTGCCTCTCAGTTCCTGAGTTTCTGAGTTCCAGCCCTTTCCTCAGATTGATTCTGGCTTTGACTTGGACTGGACCTGACCATGAGATACGCCACCTGCCATGGCCTGGAACCTGACCATGAGATACGCCGGCTGCCACGACCCTCGCCTGGACCTCGACCTTGTGCTTCCACGCCTGTTTTTTTCTGAGCCTTCACCTCGGCTTCTCCTCTCCTCCAGAACTTCCTCTGCTGCAGAGACCCCCACGTAAGTCCAGCCGGCCCCGGCACCCCAGGGCTGGACCTAAGGGGAACGTGGGCTGCTAATGGTGAAGTTCCTGTGGGGTCTCTGCTCTCCATCAGCCTCTCCTACTGACAGTGGGGACCTGTGGGGCTCCTCCCCACAGGTAGCGCCAACTCCCCCCTCAGTCCAAGGGTCTACCAGCATAACAACAGGTTCAATATCTTATGCAAGTAGGTAGTTTCCTTTTGGAACGAAAGCACTTGTGGACTTTATACCTGCACAAATGACTCAAAATTGTGATATATTCGCACAGAGGGAGGGTAATTTTAGAACTATGTGGGCAGCTTTTACGGGCAGATTTAAGCGCTCATTTCCAACATTTGCTTGAAAAGGCCTGTGTAAGTGCCCTGGCTTGGACACATCAATGGTTCTGAAAATTCATCTCAAAGTGGCAAAGTATTGCTGGCTTTGCCCCCTTCAAAAGCCGGTGACAGCTGGAAAGCAATATTGCATAACTTGTATGGTTGATAAGGTTCTTCTCTTGATAAATCCATTTTTTCTTTTTTTGCTTTCCTGACTAACAGCACTGTATGTATGATATACACCTCAGTATGCAAATAACTAATACTGATATTTCCCTTTGCATTCATTTGCACTTTTATTTTTAAATTGCATCAATATTTTTCTAAAAGGACACTTTGTCACTCATATCACAATATGTGAGCTGGGCTGCAATGACTCTAGTTATAAGTAATGGAGTGAAAGGACATGGTAGGAATTCTGCTGTTTTCTTACTCAGAAAGCTTCTGTTTGCCCTTTGGTGAGGATGTGTATGGATCTCACCTTTTCTGAGCACTACCACAGCTACTAAAATGTGCAAAAGTAAATGCAAAAAGACATAGAGGGACGGGATAGCACAGATATTTTCGTGAATGCACGTAAGGTTACAAATTGATTGGGCTGTCTCAGGGGCAGGGCTGCAAACAGCCATGCAAAAATCCCTGGGTACGATTCCTGCTCCTGGGGCTAACCAGGGCTGGGGATGTAGTGCAGGTAGCGTCCGTAGCCCTTGGGGTGAGAGGAAGCCTCGGTCATTGTACAGTGGCAACACCTAGTGGCCGGGGGGGTACCTATGATTGCAGGGTTCCAGAAGGAGCCCTGGTGCATGGCCCCCAGCCAAGGACTGTCACTGTGATGGCTGGGCTTAAGTGACTACGGTTCCTGCCTTGAGCTCAGATTTGAAAAAGTCAAGCAATTAAATCGAAAATCCAAATCCAAGTGAAATGGAGGAGATGTAAAATGGCGAGGGGGCAGGAAAGAATGAATGCTCATGTTGCTGGTTCGTAGCCCTGGCTCTGATTGAGCTGGAAGCCAAAAAGGAACAGGAGAAAACCGGTGTATTAGAAATAAAATTCAGCTTTCATTTTTAATGACAGGCTTTGTGGGAGCAATTGTAAACTTCCTGGGCACTTTTCGCATGTGCACGTTTATGCAAACAGATGAGGCTTACCATAGTAAGAAACAACGGCACCAAAAGAAAGTGAAAGAGGCAAAATTACCATCTACGACCGCGATGAACGGCGACAATGACGTCCACCTGAAAAGAAGTTGTTAAACTAATGAAAACATTTAAAAATTATCTTGCGCAAGTCTTGCATAAGAGAAGAGGAAAGGGGGAATGGAAGAGGAGGGAGGGGAGAAGGGGGGAATCAAAAGAAAGGATGGATGGAGAGTGAGCACCAAGAGAAAAGGGAGGGGTAGGAAGGGGGGGGGGTGAGGTGACTACTACTCACATACAGCAGTGACGAGCGAAGACAGGCCAGACAAAGGCAGAGGCAGGGAGGGAGATCTGTCTGTGAAGAGACAAGGCTTGCAGGCATGAGATCCGTCAGCACCAGAAGGAAGTGCAGAAGCTGTTTGTCCCTCTCCATGTACAGCATGGATGAGTGATGGAGTTTATTATAACCTGCATCAGAGAAAAAAAAACAAGAGAGAGAACAATTATTAGCTCAAACTTTCTCCAAAATATACTTCCAGCTCTAGGAACCCACGAAGTGATGATAGCACTGGAATTTTTTAAATGACACTACTCATGTGTTTAGAAGAGACGAGCGATGGAGGAGACATGACCAAGATTCAGGAGGATGGTGGCATGTGTGAGGAGATGAGAGTTGCGTGTGAGAGAAACATTCACAATGGCTAGAGGTGCACTAGCTCAGTGTCCATATCCACATACAGAAGTGACGAGCGAGGACAGGCCAGAAGGTGCAGCTGTGGGTGGAGGTGCATTTACATTTATTAAAATTTATGAATCGCCCAACACTTAAAAGGTCTAGGCAATGAACTAGAGTACAGTCATAGCATAAAACATACAAACAGAATAATACATTCATATAAAATTAATCATAAAATCAAATATAAAAACATAAGTAAAATTAAAGCATGAAGTTAAAAACAGATAACTAAATTATAACATAAAAATATAAATTAAAGCTGAAAGATGAAAATATAAATTAAGGATGAAGAAAAGGAGCCACTTGCTTCCTCTAGGCAAGAAAGAGAGGAGTGGGAGTTTTTGAGAATGGAGTGTAATGGGGGATGGGCAGGTGTCTGAAGGCAAGGATGTGCATGACAGGTGGACAAAAGGATGAATAGGAGGAGTGTGGCTTCTGTCTCAGGTGTGTAGTCAGGAAGGGCAGATGGGGCAGAAGGAGAGGGGTGTGCATGTGTTTGAGGGTGAAGCTTGGGGTGGGAGTGCAGGGAAAAGAAGGTGGGTGGAGGAGATAGAGTACAGGGTGGGAAAAGAAGGAGGTGGGAGAAGGAGTAGTGGCCAGGATGGCAGAGGGAGGCATGCTTTACAGATGAAGAAATGGATCTTCTTGCCAGGAAGGTGTGTGAGAACTACTATGCACTCTTTGTACAAAAGGCATCCACAAGCTTAAAGAGAAGAATATGGGAGAGTATAGCAGCCTATCAGTGGCAAACAGGTCAGTGGAACAATTAAAGCATCATTGGCGTGACACCTGATTAGCTGTAAAAGCCAAGCTGCCATGCAGTGTGAATTATCACCCATGAAAATATTAGCCATGTTTCCTGCAGCACACAGTTATTCAAAATAATAAAAATACATTCCAGGGTCTTACTTTTACTGAACAGGGAGACACATTTACGGTCATATTTTTGATTACCTAGATGCCTTTCTGGGTGCCCAGTTGTTCAGATTCGCACCAAGCTGAGTGCCTATCTTGGCACCTGAGCGGCCAGATAAGCATCCAGGGGAGCACCTATCTTAGCGCCCCGAGTGTCCAGATTGGTGATTATCTAGGCACCTTTCTGGGTGCCCGTTTGTCCATATTTGCAGCCAAAAAGCACCTATCTCGGCACCCAAGCATCAAGATTCGTGCTTAGCTAGCTGCCTTTCTCGGTGCCCGAGTTGTTGTGATTGTCAATATCCGGAAGTGGATCCTTGGGCCGACCGACGCCGGAGGACGGTCGGGAGGCAGAACACACACTGGAAGGACTGGAACTTCACCTGGAAACCCGTGACCCCTCCAGAGGAGCTGTGGGAGCCCGGGTCACTAGGACTTAGGTGTCTTTGCCCTGGAAGCCCGAGGTCCCCCCAGGAGGAGCCCATAGGGACCCGGACCGCTGGGACTTAGGAGAAGGTCTGAAGAATCCAAGGAGAGAAGACACGAACCGGAGTCAAGGTTGGCGGCAGGTGAGAAGAAGTGGAAACACGGACCGGAGTCAAGGCTGGCAGCAGGCAGGCAGAAGTGGAGACACGTACTGAAGTCAAGGCAGGCAGAAGAGGAGACACGTACTGAAGTCCAGGCAGGCAGCAGGCAGGCAGAAGTGGAGTCACGTACCGAAGTCAAGGCAGGCAGCAGGCAGGCAGGAATGGAATCACGGACCGGAGTCAAGGCAGGCAGCTGGCAGGCAGAATCCGAGTAACAAGGCAGGCAGGCAGGCAGGAACAGAAGTCAGACGGGCAAGCAAAACCACGAACGAGCAAGCAGAAGTCAGGAACCAGGCAAGCAGGAACGGCAACTAGAAACTCAACAGAGTGACCACGTTGCAAGGCAAAGAAGAAAAGCAGAAACCCCGTTTAAATCTCCTGCCGGTGTCTGACGTCAGTCGGGGGCGGTCCAGCACATCCGGGTGCTGAAACTACAAGAACCCAGCCCTCGCGTGCGCGCGTTCCCCTGCTGAGGGGAGGAGTCTTCGGCGACGTCTCCCTCGTGGGGACGCCGCTGCCACGCGGCCCGAACAGCCCAGAAACCGGCATTTCGCGGGTCTTGGAGTGCAGGTAAGGGCCCGGTCACTAACCCAGTGACCGGGATCGCAACACGAGTATCCAGATTCGCGCCCAGCTGAGTGCCTACCTCACTGATGTCAGATGTGAATTATGAAAATATTTGCCATTTTTTCTGCTACACAGTTATTCAAAATATTCAAAAAACATTCCAGGGTCATACTTTTACAGAATAGGGAGACCTATTCACTTGCTCGCTTTTATGCGCGGATTATCGGTGTGTCGTTTCAGTGCGGATGCGGCTGCTTATTACTTAGGGCCTTGCCTAGCTTAGGTATGCGCGTTTCTTCATGTGTACGCAGATTTATGCACAAGAATCATTTGCATAATTAGGGCCGGATTTTTAAAAGGTTACGCGCGCCGAGCCTATTTTTAAAAGGCCCGGCGACGCGTGTAAATCCCTGGAACATGTGTAAGTCCCGGGGCTTGTAAAAAGGGGTGGGGGGGGGGGGGGCGGGGGTCAGGCTTCCGGCGCAGCAGGCATATTTGCTGCTGTGCCGGGGATCACACGCCGGCAGTTGGCTGGCGCGTGCAACTTGCGCCTGCCTGGAGGCAGGCGCAAAAGGTAAAACAAAATTTTTGAGGGGGGTTAGAGTAAGGCTAGGGGGAGAAAGGTTAGGGGAAGGGGTGGGAAGGTCAGGTTAGGGGGGAGGGAATGGAAGAAGGCAGTGCGGCTCGGCGAGCGCAAGGTGCACAATTGTGTACTCCCTTGCGCGCGCCGACCCCTGATTTTATAACTCGTGCGTGCCTGCGCGCGCAAGTTATAAAATTGGGTGTACATGCGCGCACGCCGGGTAGCGCGCCCACATGTACGCCCACACGCAACCTTTTAAAATCTACCCCTTAATTTTTTTTACATACCGCGGAAATGCCAGCTTTAGCCACATGTGGTGATCAAATCTCACCCTCATTACTAGGGCCTGTTTTGTCGTGGGTCTTATTACATCTTTCCCATTGGAAGGTCTGCCCCCTTGCATGCACGTGCCATATTTTCCCCAACATAAATATGCCTCCGGGAATGCCTCTGTGCAGCCTGACTGAATGTCTGCGTGCTAAGGGAGCTCCGTGTATATTTTTAGCCAGACTGAAGGAGGATGATTTTCTTACAGGCAAGGTAATTCGCTGTTCACCTGGATAAATGACTTT
The DNA here is from genome assembly GCF_901001135.1 of Rhinatrema bivittatum. Classification (NCBI taxonomy): domain Eukaryota; kingdom Metazoa; phylum Chordata; class Amphibia; order Gymnophiona; family Rhinatrematidae; genus Rhinatrema; species Rhinatrema bivittatum. The sequence continues at coordinate 56,483,322 of NC_042621.1, forward strand.
GAGAATTGTCTTCCCCATGTCATAAGGAAAAAGGAAATTTTAATCACCTCTGTTTTAGCATGTTTTATGTGCTCTTTAAGTATAAGTCAGCACCTTGATCAAATCCAAACATTTTACTGTTATCAAATATGCTTTATTAAACAAATGTTTTTATGGCCAAGGTATCCTGGGGTCATATTCAAATAGGTTTGTCCATATAACTTTTGAGTGGGCTGGACAAACCCTGAGATTTGAATATCTGAATCCCAGGTTTTAATTAGTTAATGAATGAATGAATGAATTAAAAGTATTTATAACCTACCCTCCTGATAGTTTGGAGCAGGGTACAATAAAACGTACATAATCATTAAAACAAAATAACACACAGATGCTGACATAGGCATTCTTGAAGTACCGTGGTTTTTGAAATGAAAGAGTTACAGTTATAAACAGTCAAAGTAGGTAAGAGCAGAGTCATGGAGATATTCATTTGTAAATAACCATGGAAAGCACATCATAGGGGATAGTTATCAGGAAAGGCCACCTGGAATAAATGCATATTTAATGATTGGTTAAAGAGCTTGGGATCTTCAGTTAGGTGTATATGGCTCGGCAGAGAAGGCCATGTATTGAAAATGAACGTTCCTTAGTTTCGATGAGATGTGGAACTTTTGGAGAAGGTATATTTAACAGGCATTGGCCTGCAGAATGTAGAACACATCAAGGAGTATGACTTCTCAGAGAATATTAGAGGATATTATGGCAGTTTTGTATTGTATGCGGAAATTCATTGCCAACCAGTGTAATGCTTTAAGAACAGGAGTGATATGGACTTGTATATGTGATCCAGTAAGTAATTGAGCAGCAGAATTTTGTATGATCTGGATAGATTTTATCTGAATAAAATTAACCTGATAAAATGTATCTGGATGCATTGGAGGCATGGCACGGCAACTTGAGGTGGAATAAATTTAGCCAGAGAACATACTCATCTAAATCTGATATTCAGAGTTCGTCAAATACGTTAGCCAAAGAAGACTGGACATGCCTCTGAATTGGGCTATCTGGGGAATGGGTCCCTGTATATCTTTAACCTTAACCAGCCGTATTCAAATTATATTGCCAGTTTAGTGCCAACCCTCTTAAAATACCATCATTGCAGGCTACCAGGCTAAACTCCCACCCTCACCCCACCATGCTGAAAAAGAATAAGTAATGAGGGCCATAGCATACTCTTCCTTCCCCTTCCCAAGTCCCCAAATGATACATAAAATGTTGCAGGCCTATAGGCCAGAGAAGCCTTCTGCCTCACTCCCTCAAATTTACAATTTACATGTTGAATCTAGACCCCCTCTTTAAGCCCTTCCTCCCCCCTGCCTTAAAGTCACCTGGATAACTTTGTCTGGGTACCTTTATCCCGATATTCAGCTGGCACAAACTGGGGCTGAATATCCAGATAACATTTCCCAGATAATTTTACCCTGTGACGACCAAAATCTACATTACTATATGATTCACTTTTCTGTGGTAGCCACACTACTCTATGGGGTAAATTTTAAGACCTGCACGCGGGCTTACACGTGCACGCGCTACTCGGCACACGCACACGTACGCCCAATTTTATAACTTGCGCGCGCAAGTTATAAAAGCAGGGGTCAGCGCACGCAAGGGGGTGCACAATTGTGCACCTTGTGCGCCGAGCCCGCACCGCGCGGCGCTGCGTTCCCCCGTTCCCTCCCGGGCCGCTCCGAAACCGGAGTGGCCTCGGAGAGAACTTCTCTACCCCTCCCCCACCCCACCTTCCCTTCCCTTCCCCTACCTCCCCCGCCCTTTCCCCCCTACCTTTTTTTCCTTTTTTCTTTGGCTATTAAACTTACTTCAGCCCTGGGGCTGAAGTAAGCTGCGTGCGCTGGCCGACTGCCTCTAGCCCTGCCCCTTCCCCACCCCCCGGACTGCCCCTTTTGGCAAGCCCCGGGGCTTTACGCGCGTCGCTGGGCCTTTTGAAAATAGGCCCGGTGCGCATAGAACTTTTAAAATCTGGCTCTAAATTTCCTGTTGATGTCATGTTCTGCTCATTTAAATTTTGCCCTGAGTGTACTAACTCTCGAAACCTACTCAAGAAATATATTAAGTTAGTCCCATAAAAAGGTATCACCTTATATATATATCTATATTTTGTTTTTATTTCTTAACCATTATTTCTGTGGTACTGTGTAAGTGACATGATCCAGAGCCTATATCTAGCACCGACCAAAATGTGCTTTATCAAACTACTGAAAAATGTCCAGATTAGTAGCACAGTTTTCCAGCGAGGGGGGGGGGAAGAGTCTTAAAATACAAACAGTTCCAATATTCTGTGCTGCATTTCATAATATATGGCTTTGATCTTTAATTTGTTTTAAGGCAGTTCAAGTAATTGTTTTGTGAGGTGCAGAGCACCTGTAGCCATGTTGGTACTGGAGAAAACGGGGTTATTTGCAGGTCGGGATTATCTTTTATTGGATCGATAAAAAGAATTTGCTTGGAGAGATCATTGCACGCAAGTCGCTTCTTTAGACCTGAAGGCAAAACCTTGGGGAAAACAATTAGCAAATGCTTGAAAACACAAGTAGGGTCTTTCTGAGGATGATTTTCAGAGTGATGCACGTGGGTTAAAAATTGGGTTGTCTAAAATCATTCTTCCTCAATGCTCTTAAAATTCCCTTTCCCCCTCCCATGGCCTGTCCTTATAGCTCTGGAAGAGGAAACATTACGGGTGGGGAAAAAAAAGGGGGGGGAGGGCGTGTTTAGGTCAGGGAGAATACATATGCCTGCAGAGATAGGCATTTTCAAATCTTTACGTGCACTTTTCTGGCAAGAAAAAAGAAAATCCATCTTCGGAAAAAAAAAGCAGGTGCAAGTGACCGTGCAATGCTTTGCACCCTTGACAAGGTTTCCCAGCCAAAGTAGGCGTGCACTTTCAGTTTGAAAATTGCTGCGATGTTGGCAGGCAGTTTTGAGGAATTGCTCCCTCCGCACACAAATTCTCTTACATTTTTACTTGTTTTCTTGTTTTGTTTTTTTGTCTGGCTGACCTACTGGTAATAAGTCCCAGAAAATATCAGTTCAGTGCAACTTCCCGTTGGAGCTACTTCCTTTCCACTGTTTTATATTCCTTCTTTCTATTAAATTGCATGGGCTGACAATTAGGCCTACCCCGGGGAAATATTATGCAGCAGTTCCCTCTCCATATGCAGCATATAACCCTTTTTTCACTTTGAAAGATGTGTACAGTATCATAAAAATGATTAGAGAATTAAATTGTGTGTAATTGCACACTTTAATCCTTCAGTTTGTTTGAAGGCGGGCTGAAGGAATGGAAAGCAAAAGAGAGAGAGGTTTATAAATGATAAAAGCATTTAATAAAGTGAGGCAAAAAATAAATGAAACGGGAGAATACTTGCATTGAGAGAAACTTTTAAGATGATAAATTCAAAGTCGCGCTTCGTTACTTGGAGCTGGAGCATGGAATAGTCCATTGGGAGCAGAATGGTTGGATGTGTCATTAACACACTATAGCACTTTATTTTCAAAAGGTTTTCTTTCCCCATAGAAAGAGAATGGGAGAACTCTTTCTGAAAATAGTTCACTTGTTCTTTCAAGTGCCCTCAAGAACCACTTTATATTCATGGAGAATGTGTTGTCTTATTCGGTTTAAATCGAGTTGGTAGGCCACAATATGTTTTTAGATCCAGTGGTGCATTTTTTGTTTTAACTACCGTATGACTTCGATAGACTGAGGGTGGAATATATTATGCCATGAATAACTCCTTTCCTTATTTTTTTTTTTAAACTGTGCTTAGTTTAACACCATTCTATAGCTCTTTTTCAAAGCGTTTATCTTGCCTGACTTTATCTACTTTCAACCTTGCACGTGCAATGAAGCTGTAGGAGCCAGAGCAGGAATTGGTGGTGGGGACAATTTTTAGACTGCCCTTTTTACCTGGGGAAATAGCTATTTACATGGGTGAATAGCGTTTTAAAATTGCCCTTTAAAACTTGCACATTTTCTTTGGCATGCACGTGTCTGGGGTCGGTTGGGAGCATGGGAGAATGACAAGGGGGGGGGGGGGGAGTGTCCACATACCAGTGTAAAGAACCAACATACCTAGAGGAATATATCAAATATTTATATTCAAACAACACTTTTATTAAATATGTTAATACAGAACAATTATTTAAACCTTCCTAATACATAGGATCACCTATCTAAGCGGACATCTTGGAGGAGATGAAAGTAGACAATATTAATTAATACACTTTATTCAATTGTGAGGTAGATTTACTACCCGTTTTTCATGTGAAGATTCATTTCATGTTTGGAATTGCTGGTGGTTTTATCATGAGGGTATGATTGGGTATGGATGTATAGTGTGAATGTAGGGTAATGAATGTATGAAGGATTTTAGGTTAAGAGTCCGCTTAGATAGGTGATCCTATGTATTAGGAAGGTTTAAATAATTGTTCTGTATTAACATATTTAATAAAAGTGTTGTTTGAATATAAGTATTTGATATATTCCTCTAGGTGTGTTGGTTCTTTACACTGGTATGTGGACACTCCCCCCCCCCCTTGTCATAGATAGAGGGACTGCATGATTATTGTTCACATACCAGTGTAGTCATGAGGTCTGTGGCAGGACTCCAGGAAGCAGGAAGGAGTCAGGGAAGCTGGGACAAGGAAAGAGTACAGGAACAGGAGCCAGGCAGGATTGCTGGAGCAGGTACTAGACAAGCCTCCAGAAAACCAGGCAGGGGTCCATGGGCCGGAGTGCTGCAGAAGCAAGGCCAGATGAACCGAGGCTCCCAAGGATGTAACTCAGGATTTTGTTGTTCCAGTGAGGGTTGGTTTCCACTGTTTTCCTTATATCCTGTGAGCTAATCCTTGCAGAACCAGTGGAGCCCTCTACCTTCTTACTAACCGAAGGCCAAATGTCCCCTGGCTTCTCCTTTCATCTTTACCTCTTGAGGCTACTCAACAGGTATTCTTCTTTGCCTTCTAGTTTTGCATCATCCTATTGATCCTGACAACGTGTCCTCCCCTCCCCTAGTTTTCCCCTCCTGGAGGTGGAGTTTAGTCTGTTTAGATGATCCTGGTATTAATGTTGGAGGAAATCTTCATCTATTTTCTGGGCTGGCTGCCAGTGGTGATACTCTGATTACATCTCTCCCAGTTGACTATGGAGTCAAACTAGATTATTCGTGTGTGTGTCTGTAAGGATTTTATTCTCTTTGTAAAGCTTCAACAGTGCCTCATGGAATAGCAGATGGATCAGAAGATTTGCTGGCTGTTACAGCTTGAAGGCAATGGGGGTTTGTCTGTTTCAATATGACAAATGACCCTTTGAATCTCTGTTCTAGTTTAACTGTGGTCTTCTTGTTCTTGTATTTCAGGTTGAGATCCATACCTTTGCTCCCTTTATAAGCTGGGGGGCTCTCTGTTGCCATCATTGGTTTGCTTGTATCTTTTGTTGTTCTTTAGCTTCTCCTTAAATTCTTGGTCTGTTGGTGCAAGATGCAGGTACCTTGGACTTTTGTGTCTCTCTTGTATGAAACTGAGGGCAGAACCCATAGTTGGCCATAAAGAATTAGGTTTGGGTTAATGAATGCTCTGCATTGTTATGCATGAACTCTATGGTATGCAGTAACCGATTCGGTCATCAGGATGACTGCTTCAGAGTCTGGTTGACTCATTTGGTTTACCCATTGTATTGAGATGTTATGCTGATGATAAACGAGTCTGAATGTCCACCAGTGTAATTATCTCCTCCCAGAACTGGGCCATAAATTGATAGGCCATGTAGTCTTCCTTCACAAACCTCTTGGCTTTTTCCCATGCCAGAGAGAGGCCTGCTGTTGCAATAAAGCATTCCATCTTTGAAAATGCAGGCCTTAGCACACAGCAGAAGCAGCAGTAGAGGCTAAGCTCTATATTCATGGTCCTCTTGCTTAGTCCCATGTCTCTCACACACACACACACCATACCAGTCATGCATGCACCCATGACCAGTTTCTGTCTCTCACACACCAATCATCTCCCAGTCTTTGACACACACACCGGTCACCTTCCTGAACAGTTTCTCTCATGCCATATACACACACAGGCTTCCCACTCCTGTGTTCCACTTACATATATGGGCTTCTCACTCTCATAATCACTTTCTCTGTCTCTCACACACACACACACTCACCAGTCTCTCACTCCCATGCTTGTTCTCTCCACATGCACAGGCTTCTCATTCCCATAATCACTTTCTTTCTCTCACAGGCACACACACACACACACACACACACACCAGTCACCTGATCTCTCTCATGCATACACACACACAGGCTTCCCACTCCCATGTTCTTTCAGATATACAGGCTTCTCACTCCCATGCTGTGTCTCACACACACCCAGGTTTCTCACTCCCATGCTCACTCTTCACATGCACAGGTTTCTCATTCCCATAAACACTTTCTTTCTCACACACACACACACACACAAACACACACCAGTCACCTGATCTCTCTCATGCATACACACACACAGGCTTCCCACTCCCATGTTCCCTTTCAGATATACAGGCTTCTCACTCCCATGCTGTGTCTCACACAAACCCAGGTTTCTCACTCCCATGCTCACTCTTCACATGCACAGGCTTCTCATTCCCATAATCACTTTCTTTCTCTCTCTCTCTCACACACACACACACCAGTCACCTGATCTCTCTCATGCATACACACACACACACAGGCTTCCCATTTCCATGTTCTGTCTTACATATACAGGCTTCTCCCTCCCATGCTGTGTCTCACACACACCCAGGTTTCTCACTCCCATGCTTTTTCACACACACACACACACACACCCACAACACCAGGCTTCTTACTCCCATGCTTTCTCACATACCCAGATTTCTCAGTTCCATGCTTTTTCTCTCACACACACACACATCAGTCACATCCCTGTCTCACACTCTCACATACACATCAGTCATCTCCCTGAGCAGTCACTTTCATTGTCTCTCACATATACACACACATCAGCTCTCTGACCAGTTTCTCTCAATCACACACATTCTCTCACTTACACACAAGCTGGCTGGCTGCTTCTCTTTCTCTCATTCACTTCCTCCCCCCCCCCCCAAATGGTAGCTGCAGCAGCCTCCTCCTCCAGCCCCCGCAGGCCAAGAAAGAAGAATCCCATCTGCCGCGGAAGGCTCATGCTGCTGTCTCCTTTCTCGATTACCGGCTGCTTCAATTGCTCGGGGGCCAATGCTGCAGCCACCGCTGCTACTTTATCACGCGGCATGGCTCTTTCTCCTTCCCGTGCACCACTTCCTGTTCCGGGTCACGGGGGGGGGGGGGCAGGTGCGGGAAGAAGAAAAGGTCAGCTGTAGGTGCCACTGCTTCTTCTACCACCGCTGCCGTTCCCACTGGGCTTGAACGTGCTGATAGCCCGGCGGCAACGGCAGCAGGGAAGAAAGAACAGCGGGAGAGACCGGGAGCACGCGACACACCAGCCGGTGCTTGGCGACACACTAGTGTGTCGCGACTCACCGGTTGAGAATCGCTGGCCTAGGGCTATGCATTGTATCAGCCCTTAGCTGGAGATTAAAGAAGTGAGTTTGCAACACTTAAGAAAGTACGAACATAAGAAATAGGGATGTGAATCGTGTCCTCGATCGTCTTAACGATCGATTTCGGCTGGGAGGGGGAGGGAATCGTATTGTTGCCGTTTGGGGGAGTAAAATATCGTGAAAAATCGTTAAAAATCGTTAAAAATCGAAAAATCGAAAAACCGGCACATTAAAACCCCCTAAAACCCACCCCCGACCCTTTAAATTAAATCCCCCACCCTCCCGAACCCCCCCCCCCAATAACTTAAATAACCTGCGGGTCCAGCGGCGGTCCGGAACGGCAGCGGTCCGGAACGGGCTCCTGCTCCTGAATCTTGTCGTCTTCAGCCGGCGCCATTTTCCAAAATGGCGCCGAAAAATGGCGGCAGCCATAGACGAAAAAGATTGGACGGCAGGAGGTCCTTCCGGACCCCCGCTGGACTTTTGGCAAGTCTCGTGGGGGTCAGGAGGCCCCCCACAAGCTGGCCAAAAGTTCCTGGAGGTCCAGCGGGGGTCAGGGAGCGATTTCCCGCCGCGAATCGTTTTCGTACGGAAAATGGCGCCGGCAGGAGATCGACTGCAGGAGGTCGTTCAGCGAGGCGCCGGAACCCTCGCTGAACGACCTCCTGCAGTCGATCTCCTGCCGGCGCCATTTTCCGTACGAAAACGATTCGCGGCGGGAAATCGCTCCCTGACCCCCGCTGGACCTCCAGGAACTTTTGGCCAGCTTGTGGGGGGCCTCCTGACCCCCACGAGACTTGCCAAAAGTCCAGCGGGGGTCCGGAAGGACCTCCTGCCGTCCAATCTTTTTCGTCTATGGCCGCTGCCATTTTTCGGCGCCATTTTGGAAAATGGCGCCGGCTGAAGACGACAAGATTCAGGAGCAGGAGCCCGTTCCGGACCGCTGCCGTTCCGGACCGCCGCTGGACCCGCAGGTTATTTAAGTTATTGGGGGGGGGGGGTTCGGGAGGGTGGGGGATTTAATTTAAAGGGTCGGGGGTGGGTTTTAGGGGGTTTTAGTGTGCCGGCTCACGATTCTAACGATTTATAACGATAAATCGTTAGAATCTGTAATGTATTGTGTTCCATAACGGTTTAAGACGATATTAAAATTATCGGACGATAATTTTAATCGTCCTAAAACGATTCACATCCCTAATAAGAAAAGCCATGCTGAGTCACACAAAGGTCCATCAAAACTAGCATCCTGTCTCTGCTAGTGGCGTGTCTGGGTCACAGTACCCAGTCCCAAAAAATAGATCTAGTTCTAGTCTACCTGGCTAATAATGTGTTATGGACTTTTCCTTTAGGAACTTGTCTAGCTCTCTTTTAAACCCTGCTCTGCTTGTCGCCTTGACCACGTCCTCTGATAACACATTCCACAGCTTGATAGTGCGCTGAGTTTCATGGTGTGTCCCCTTGTTTTCATATTATTTGAAAAGGCAAATAACTGTCCTTTATTTACCTGTTCGACTCCACTCCTGTTTCTATAAACTTCTATCCTGTCCCCTCTCATCCATCTCTTTTCCAAGCTGAAGAGCCCCAGCCTGCATAGTCTCTCATTGGAGGAGAGATGCTCCATCCCCTTTATCATTTTGTTGTCCCTCCTTGGATCCTTTTCTGGTTCTGCTAGTGTCTTTTGTGAGGTGGGGTGACCAGGACTGCACATCTGTTACGAGCGCGCGCGGGCACGGTCGTCGTAAGCGGGTGGTGAGCCCTTGGGCCACGGCGAAAGCTAGGGAGGAGCCCCAGCCACACCGTGGGAGATGAGCTGCGCAGGCATGGTGAGCCAGGCAGGCAGGAACAGAAGCAGGGAGTCCGACCCTCAGCCGGACCTGCATGCCCATGGTAGCCAACACGGGGAAGTTGACTAATGAACGGTCCTCCGACTGTTCCCGGCCCTTTCGGACCCGCCGCAGGGAACGGCAATGGGCAGCAGGCCAGACAGAGGCGAGGGCAGACAGAGTCCTTATACAGAAGACGTCAGATGGGGGCTGAAGCAGACATCCAAAACAGGCTGAAGCAAGACACTGAAGACATCAAGGCAAGGGCTGAAGCAAGAAGGAAAGGTCCAGGCGAGCGGGAACTCCGATGCTGGGATACTCACACCCGAAGCCCCTTCGGCTGGCAGAAGCTCAAGAGCCCGTGGGACGAATCCCTCCTGTTGGCCACTCCAGGGCCCAACAGGACAGAAGGCTCAGGAACCAGACGAGGATGTAGGTCAAGGCAGGGACGCGAAGACATCAGGGCAAGGGCTGAAGCAAGACATGTAGACAAGGCTGGACGGAAACATGGCACTGTCCATCAAGGCGCCCTACTCAGCCCACCCGTGGGACTGAGTCACGGATCACCCCGTCCCAGACGCGCCCTACACAGCCCAGGAAGGCTGGTCGCGGACCACGCTGAGAAGGAGGGTGCAGGGAAACTCCAGGCGAACAGGAACTCCGATGCTGGGATACTGACATCCGAAGTCCTTACGGCTGGCAGGAACAGGATCAGACATCAAGGCAGAGACACTGGACAGGGATCCATCAAGCAAATGAGATCACGGAAGACCTGGATCAGCAAGGTACAGACGACTGTAGGACCTGATCCGAAGACCAGTTGCAAGTGAACAGAAAGTCCTTAAATACTGGAGGTAGAAGGCAACTCCCTGGGAGGAGCTTGCCAGGACCGCCCACCGCTGGTCCTATAACTGGGGTAGAGAGCTGCGGGCCAGCCCCTAGGGAAACGGGCGTGGCTGGAAACCAGGAAGTCCAAAAGCAGAAGCATGCAAGCCACAGGCACAGCTAGGCCTCTCAGGCCCTGGAGCAAGTCCCGGATGGAACGTAGGCGAGGCACTGGCTTCAGAGCGGCCTCTGGAGGAAGGTAAGAGACCTCCTGTAGCGCAGCAGCAGGGGGGATCGCAACAACAACCCACCCAAGATATGGTCACGCCATAGGTCAATACTGAAGCAATAGGACATTTTCCATTTCATTCTCCAGTCCTTTCTGGATCATCGCTGCTAACATTCTGTTTGCTCTCTTGAGCACTGTTGTGCACTGAAACGAGGTTTTCAATGTGTTTTCCACATGGACTTCAAGGTCCTTTTCCTGGGTGATAGCTCCAATCCAGCATTGGGTACCTAAAGTTGGGATTATTTTTCCCTACATGCACCACTATGTACTTTTCCACACTAAGTTTCATTTGCCATTCAGATGCCCAGTCTCCTAGTCCCACAAGGTCCTTCTGCAGTTGCTTGCAATACACTGCGGTTTTAACAATTTTAAATAATTTCACCTGCAAGTACTCAGCAGATGAAAGCCTATATGAAAGTCTGCTTCTTGTTGCTCTCCTCAGGAATTTAGAGACAGAGAATCCACATTTTATCTGGCTAATAATTATTTACGGACCTGTCCCGCAGAAACTTGTCCAAACCTTTTTTTTTTTAACTCAATTTTATTACTAGCCTGAACCACATTTTATGGCAACACGTTCTAGTTCAAGAAGAAAACAGAAATAAGAGATGAGAACCAACGTGATTTCAAAAAATGTCCAGACAACAAAGGTAGAAAAAAGTATTTTATTTTCAGGTTAATGAATAGAATATTTCAGCTTTAGGAAATATGAGCTTTCATTTCAGGTTTTTGTTTGCTTATTTCGGTTTCTAATTTGTAGTCACTTATTCTGTACTTTTAGAGGGTCAGTTTGTATTGTGTTTGTGCGCAATACTGCTGAGATACTCTACTAGCATGTAGTTTAGGTATAAGGCTTGAAGCAATCCTGCTTGTTCTATTTTCCCAATAGGTGTACTAGGCCAATGTAAAATTTGCAAAGCTGTCTTTTTGTAGGTAGGGCTGTTGCTGATTGAATTCTGGGAATTAGTGCTGTTTTGGTATGGCAGGTTTGCTACCTAGGTTCTGAGTGACTTTTTGCTAGTGTTTTATGCTGCACTACAGAGTGCCTAGTATTGGAGAGAATTTATTAGTGAGGTGACACCGAAATATGAATAATTTTTCTTTGTATAGTAAGTTGAAGGAGAAACCTCCAAATTCTGCTTTGTACCCATTGGTGGGGGAATTTATATGGACGCAGTGTATGTTTATTGAATTCCTGTCCCACCCTATATAAACCCCAGGATTCATTAGTGTTGTCTGACCTGTTGTGGGGTTCACTATATCAGCAAAAACGTAAGGGGTAGATTTTAATAGGTGCGCACACATCCACGTGCACATGGACACACAGATTTTATAATCTGCGCACTCATGTACGGGTGGCACGCGCAGGGGGAGGGGGATTTTAGTAACTTATGCACGGCAACGCAATTGGGCCTTCCTCTGTTCCCTACCCCCCCCTACCTAAACTCCCTCTTTCTTCCCCTCTCTTCCTCACCCCCTAAACCTTTCGTTTACACTTACTTTGGTTATGTTTTACTACTTACTACTCCCCTGGAGCAGAAGTAGTTTGCGTGTGCCGGCCGACGGCCAGGGTATGCTCCCCCGGGACAGCGGCTAACAGTCGCTGTCCAGGCCGGCCTCCATCCCGCCCCGCCCAGACCCTGCCCCCGGCCTGCCCCTTTTTTAAGGGCCCGGCACTTGTGTGCGTACCGGCAGTTACTAGCGTGGCCTGGCCCTTTTGAAAATGCACGTGGCACGCGCGGGGCCCAGCCACACACTTGTAACTGCCGGGATTTGCGCACGTGGCCAATTTAAAATTCGGCCGTAAATGTTGCACTGGGAAGGGGCAAAGAGATGGGAAAATCAGGTAGGGATTGGAGGGTAGAAGTAGAAGAGGTCTTTGAAGAGACTGCGTACAGCAGTGCGAGTGAAGCTGGTATTTTTCACGGGGGGGGGGGGGGGGGGGGGCGGGTGACAATTTCAGTTTTTGCTGAGTGCTCCGGTTAGCCCAGACATGGCCTTGGTCTGCACAAAACACAAGTCTATTGTTAGTATACAGATAAACAATGCAGATGACGTATCGTGTTAATAGCAATCTTCATGCATATAATATAAAGGTAAAACCACATAATTATAGTGCATTAAACCTCATGTTTAGAATATCTTTAATGATCAATTAGGGAATGGAATATGGAGAGACGTCTGTGTGATTGATGATGCCTGATGTAGTACATAATATAATAGTGGCTTTGTACCCTTACCTCACATTTTTTTTTCCCTGTTTCCATCGGCTGGGAGATTTTTGCATTTTTAGACGATTTCCCAGGTTTTGGCCATTCCCCCTCTTTTGGGATTCGTCAGGCTGCTCAAAGTGTGGTTGGAGGTTTTCTTTGGTTGGAGTTAGATTCTGTATTGGAGAGAAGAAGGAGTTTCTGGTGGATCCCTGTAGGCCCCACTGCCTGCACCTGTAGGATTATTCAAGCACAGAAGCTCTGCTAGAGCCCTCAAACATAGAGGGCTCTGTCTTATGGAAGAAGAGAAGAACATTGAGGATTTTTTACTTTAAGACAATTGTTTGTTTGTTTTTTCCTTTTTTTTTTACCAGTTTCCAGCTCGGTAGGGCAAACCCCCTCTATCTGAGGTGATTGGATTTGGCTCATGTGCTTTGTGCCCAGTGAAAGCAGAGTTGTTAGGGTCAGGGCACCAGTATGTGCAGTGTCCCAGTGTAATGGCCACCAGTTGCGGCGGTCCGCGACCGGGGCCGGCTCCTTACCTGAGGCGACAGAACGCCTCAGACGCTGCAGACTCCTCCCTCTTCTTGAGTATTTAAGGCAAGGTCTGCTCCTCAGACCTTGCATTGGTATTGACACTTCTTGTTGGTTTGTTCCAGTGCCTGCGTGCCTGGTTTCATTCCTGTTCTTTGTCCTGCTCCTGCTCTCCTCCCTCATTGGACTGATTCTTGGCTACTGACCATTGGACTGACTTCCATTCTCCTCTTGGCTCGACTTTGGACCGGCTTCGGACCCTTCTCTTCGCTTATCCCTGGACTGGCTTTGGACCACTCTCCTGATTTTCTCCTGGACCGGCTTACGACCCCTCTCCCGGAATCAACCATTGGACCGGCTGCGGACCATTCTACAGCTTCTACTCCTAGACTGACTACGACCTGCTGGAGGTGCCAGCCATCTGGAATCCCTGACCTGCAGGAAGCGCCTGCATCCAGACCTATCTTCAGTCTTCAGTGAGTCTCCTAAGTCTCAGCGGCCGGGTCTCTACAGGCTCCTCCTGGGGGGACCACGAGCTTCCAGGGCAAAGTCTTCTTTCAACTGCTGATTCACCTGGCCTTGCCCTCCGATGGTAGAAGACCTCAGAGGGTTAATTCTCTCTTTGGTAGCTCTAACCCTACCTCGGAACAGGGGTCCACCTTCTGATTCGTAACACCCAGAGTAAGAACTGTTTTGAGAAGTTTTGTTTCGCTTTGAGAAGGAGGGAGATATTTTTCCACCACCATCTCCCTGCGTATTTTTAAAAGAAGTACATTTTTCTTTTCTATCACTGGGAAGGGATTTATTTATTTTTTTATTTTTTTTTATTTTTTCTTTATTGCATTTTAAATTTTCCACAAACAACATTGTGATATTGAAATATCGAATGATACAATAAACTTTAACATATACTCATATTGCAAAATATTCTATAGGAAATAACAAAGTGTTAATAGTATCATCCTACTAATAAGAAATTTTAGGGGCGGATACTAAACATATATTCTGTGAGCGAAAGAATCTTAGGCAATAGGAAAAAAGAATATGACGAACAGTGAGATCGCCTACTTATGCCGACTGTATTATCATGCAGCAATCTTATGTGAGTCAATAAAGAATCTCAATTGTGAAGGTTCAAAGAAAACATAATTTGAATTCTGAAATTTCACTAGACATTTACATGGGTACCGAATAATAAACTTTGAGCAGATATTTAAAGCTTCATCTCTTAATTCAATAAACTTTTTTCTCCTTTCTTGTGTCGGACGGGTAATATCTGGGAATAGCCAGATCTTTTGGCCATAAAAATTTTCAGATCTTTTTCAAAAGAATATCTTCATTACATTATTTTTTCCGTAATAAATGCAAAAGTCACAAAAAGAACAGCTCTATTAGTAACTGTATCTTCCATGGATAGTTCCAATAATTCTGAAACGTTTATTTGTTCTGAGGGCTCTTCCTTCTCCTGGTTTTGCTGTCTTCTTTGAGGTAAATAATATGCCTTTAAGATTAATGGAAGTGCTCCCATAGGTATTTTTAACACATCCATTAGATATTTCTTGAACAAATCAAGTGGTATTATTTGTGGTATAACCGGGAAGTTAAGGACCCTTACATTCAGTATTCGGCATTCGCATAGAATTCTCAAGATTTTCCAGTTTTTTATTAAACACAGTCTCATATTGAATCCTACTCAATTGTTTCTCGATATTCTTAATCTTGTTATCCATGTCATTAATCTTTGCCTCTTGTATCTCCATTCTTTTCTCATTTTCAATGCTTCTTTTATTGGAATTTGTACAAACTTTAGACAATTTCTCTATGGCGGACTCAATGGCTGCCATTGCTTCCCACAGTGATTCCAATGTTATTACCCCTGGTTTCACAAGAAAAGGGCTTAGTTCCAAAATTGACTCACCCTCTCTTGCTGCCACAAATACAGTGTCCCTTGAACTGTTCTGTGGCGATGTCTCGGGGCTATCATTCAGACTGAGAGGCACATATCCTCCAATCTGCGTCATTCCTCCTGCCTCTGCCAGCCTCTGACCTTCTCCTTCCTGGCGAAGTGGTGGACTTCTCGGTGTTGACTCCCGGTATTCACGCGTACACAGAGGAGGGGACAGCGTCTCCGGCGCGCCGGGACTTAGCGAAATCTCTTCTGCCAAGGAGGGGGGTGCTCGCTCCTCTCCCCTCTCCACCATGGCACTCGCTCCCGGCTGGTTCGGCGTGGCTGTGAAGAAAGCAGGTATAGTAGGTTGTTGTTCCAATGGTTCCTTAACTGCCTGGCTCTCATGGAACCGGGCCTTTCGCTTCGTGTGCGGCATCAAATTTTTTGCAATTTAGTACGGGGAAAAAATGCTGTTTCAAGAGACCTGCTTCCTCAGTGTCTCATTCTGTCTCCATCTTGGACTCCGCCACTGGGAAGGGATTTATACGTTGATTCAAGTTTGGAGATGGATAAAGAGACTGTAATACTGGGAGTTATCATTTAATTTTTTTATGATGAAGATTTTTGCTATTCTTGCCTGGATCTTAGGGATGTATTTCCCGTGGTTTGGGCCTTTGTGATTCAGGGGGGACCCCAACTTCAGTTAGGGTGCACTAACGGGAGTTAGTGCGCACCAACCCGAAACTGAATTTTTTCCAAAATTCTGGAAAAAAATCTGTTCTGCTTTTGGGGTCCTCGAACCAGGACGAATTAAGCAATTTCATTGAAATTGCCTAATTCGTCCTTGACAATAGCACATCCCTAATCTTAGTTGTTGCAGTAAACATTTTTCTTTTGAACACCCAGCCTGATTTTTTTATCCCTCCTTCTTGAGAACCTGACTGAAGAAAGCTTCCACATAAGTACCATTGAAAGAGTGGCTATGAAAGACTGTGTAAGGGACTCCCTTCATAGCCTAGAGCCTCGGAGGCTTGTCCTCCTTCCTACTAGTTAAACCCAGGCTTCTCAGTGCAAACTCCTGCAGAGAAGCTTTGAGAAGAGTGAAAGGTCTGGGAGAGTGAGTGTGGCCCTGGGACTGTGTGACCCCTGTATTAGGATCCTCAAACCAACAAGGGTTTACATATAAAATTGTAAGAAATCCCCAGTAGCAATCAGAACACATAATTCAGGTTCAGCTATGTCATTTGATCAAGTATATAACATATTAATCTTAATTTTTCTATATTACTCATTAGGGATATAGCTTCATTTTGTTTCATTATTTTATAGGCATAAATGTTTTACGTCCATAAAATTGTACTTATGTCCAAAATCAATTTTATGTACGTAAATATGACTTTTAATGAAACAAAACAAAAATGAAACAAAAATACGCAATGAAATAAAAAGAGAACAAATTAAAACACCCAAATACAGTTTTTCCTGTGTACACTCCTATATCACATTATTGTCTAAGCAACTTCCTTGATGCTGCAAACTGGTCAGGTTTCAAGATTTCCGCAATGAAAATGCATGGCTTGTAATGGAGGCTGTGCATGAAATACATTTCATGAATATTCAGTGTGGATATCTTGAAAACCCGACTGGTATGTGGCACACAAAGACCAGGGTTGCCTACCCCTGGTCTGTCCATAGTCAAAATATTAATGTGGGTTAAATCAATTTTTATCCACACAAATCTAGCCTTGTAAAAATATAGGGGTAGATTTTATAACATGCGCGTGCGGCGTACATGTGCGCGCACTACCTGGTGAGTGCACATGTACACCTGATTTTATAAGTTATAAAATCAGGGGTCGGTGCGCGCAAGGGGGTGCACAATTGTGCACCTTGCGTGCGCCGAGCCGATCTGCTTTCCCCCATTCCCTCCCAAGCCGCTCTGAAATTGGCCTGAGAGGGAACTTCCCCCTAACCAGATCTTCCCACCCCTTCCCCTAACCTTTCACCCCTAGCCCTGCTCTAACCCCCCTCAAAAAATGTTTTTCCTTTTGCGCCTGGCTCTGGGCAGGTGCAAGCTGCGTGCGCTGGCCAACTGCCGGCGTGCGATCCCCGGCAAAGCAGCAAATATGGCTGCTGTGCTGGGAGCCTGACCCCGCCCCTGCCCTGGACCATCCCCACCCCGGCCCTTTTTGCCAGCCCCGGGACTTACATGCTTCCCGGGGCTTTAGGCGCGTCGCTGGGCCTTTTTAAAATAGGCCTGGTGCGCACAAGGCCACTTACACGCGTAACTCCTCTGGATTTATGCGCCTAACCCTTTGAAAATCTGGCCCATACCTCCTTTGTTTGTCCACACAAAGTTTTGTACAGACCAAGTTAACCAGACAAAAAGGGGCAAGGGCTGGAGGCATAGTGAGGGAAGGCTTGCATATACAGCTGGATAGCGCAATAGGGAGCACTATCCAGCTGAATTTGGGCAGACAAGTCATTCCGCACAACTAGCAGACCTAAAGCTAATCACATAACTTTACCTAGGATAGTCAGCAGAAAACGTATCCAGGTAAGTTCCACTAAATATCCAGATAAATGTATTCGCTCACTGGATTATTCAATATTGACCTCTTAGTCGTCAAATAAACTCCAGTCTCTCATAGTCATCCATGAAGGAAATGCAATGGCTTTAGATGAGAACTTCTCAGTGATGGCCCCCTACCTCTTGGAACAGCCTCCTAAAGGATATCAGATCAGAAAAAATAATTATCTTGCATTTAGAGGGAAATCGAAAATGTGTCTGTTCTCAATTATCGAAACTATAAGCAGGGGATTATTATCCTGGTGCCAGGATAGAGTCAAGGCAGAAGGTAGGTAAATTAGAACTCACAGATTCATGGGAAGAGTAAGGGAAAGTAAACAGAAGGACAGGTAATGTGAGAGAGGAACCTGCCTTATCAGGGTATAGATTCATAGCTTACCTTTCTTGTTCAGGTTTAGAGCTGGGACTCAGGAGATGGAGGTAAATGTTGGAGGGTGGGGTGGTAGTATTGGAGGGGGGAAGGGTGTAGAGCAAAGTAATAGAGGGGGGATTAGTGGAGGATTTGGGAGGTTGAAGTAGTTAGTGGAGTGCTGTTGGGTGGAAGATGGAGAGAAGTTTGGTGGGAGCAGAGGTATGTGGGTGAGGATGGAGAGGTATTTTAGTGGATTTATTTATTTATTTATTTATTTTTTATTTTTCTATACTGAAGTTCCTGTACGAATACAGATCACACCGGTTTACATAATAACAAAATTCGCTTAGGAGCGTTACATATAACAAATAACAAAGAACAACATAACAAAGAAGGCATAAAAATATGAAAAGAATTTTAACTTAATATATAGTAGGCAGTACATATCCTATCATATCAATTAACTTTAGGGGGACATTTGAGGTGGGGTTTGTCAAGTAAATGTTGTGGTGAGCTAGTGCTAGAGAAGGTTATGAATGGTAAAAATCACGATAAGTGTGACTGTGGTTGAGACCTTAGGGTGAATTTGCAAAGACTTACATGTGTAAAAATTAGCATATACACATGTAAGTAGCATCTACTCATGTATTCCATATTTTATGAAAATAAAAAATACACGCGGACTTTCACTTTCCCATGCACATATATGCATGTAAAAAGGGGTGATCTCAGGCATTCTGGCATGGGGCCAACATTTACATACTTGTTGCTATTTTAAACAAAACTTATGTGTGTAGAATTTCCAACTTGCATAATTTTACAGCTGCTAATTATCTGGCATAAATGATATTAAACCTGTTTATTATGCAGTAGTGATTGGGTGGGAGGTCTGGGTGGATTGGGAGGAGTTCAAGCTAAAGACCAGGAGTGTCTCAATGACCTGGAGGACTGGACGAACTGGTAGACTAATTGGTATAACTTGTAATGCTATCCTTTACCCCGGCGAACTGAGAATGAGCTGGGGAAACAGGTATTTGCTAGGCATGTGCATGCCTAGCAAAATCCCCCCACTTATGCGGTAGTAGCAACATTTGCGTCCATATACAATTGTACACACGTGTATGCACGCACATGTGGTATGTTATAAAATAACCATGTTCATTTGTGCAAGCCGGCAAACGCGCATACATGTACGCCCGAGCAGCTGATTAAAAGTTATTGTCATCAGTTTTAGGTCTTATGGATAAAAAAGATGAAGTATAATTTTATTGGGTTTGTAGCTAATTGGGACGTGAGGTGGGAGGTGCCATAGTTAAGGGGCTCATGCAAGAATTTTGAGGGGTTTATGTTTGCATTTGTACTGGTTGATTATCTGCATGTTGTATGTATGCATTTGAGTTGGTTACAGTTAGTTATTGGTATATTTTATTTTTATTTGTATTAATCTATCATATTACTATTTTTATGCTATGTTGATATGTTTTATGCACTATATACTTTACTTTGGCTCAATTTAATGAGATTTAAAAATAGTTTCTAAATAAATTATATTCAATTAAAATTGAAATATTGTATATTGAGCAATACATTTGGGTACAACAGCATAGTCCTAAAGTACAGTAACTAGAGGTGTTTAGACTTCAAGCTTTCAGGGTCATTTTTTAATTTGCTTTAGGGTCTTAACACATGTGATAAGGCCCTAATGCACGCGATAAGGCCCTAACATGAGGAATAAATATCACAGCGCACGTTAGTATGCAAATTTTATATTTAGTATGCAAGTGGGAGGAGTTGTGGGCAACGCAGAGTGGTTTGGAGCTGGGTCTTACATACATAGCCAGAGGAATTAACTGGAAATTTGATATGACTGAAGAATTTCTATCATTTGAATCAGTGAAGGTACAACAAGAGGAGGTCATTTGTACAATGCAGACTCTATCTAGCAGAGACTGCTTTGTACAAATGAATTGTAGAGTTATTGCATCGCATAGATAAATATCACAATACACATTTCATCATTGTGTTGCGCATCATTTGAGAGGGAGAAAGAGAGAGAGAAGGAATAGGACTATATAATTAGCACTGTAGATGGGCACATTCAACTCAGGGTGGGCTTGGGGGAGTGGTGTTACATATACAGACAGAGGAATTAACTGCAAATTTGATATGACTGAAGAATTTCTATCATTTGAATCAATGAAAAGTACAAGAGGAGGTCATTTGTACAATGCAGACTCTCTTGCATATATATTGTGGATATTTATATCTCTTGCATATACATTGTCTCATGTCTATTGCCCATGTGAGCACTTATGAGTTTGTTTCAGGCACTGGATGTCAGAGGCTATGTATGTGCTGATGACATTCAGTTCCTGATTCCAGTGTATCAAGGTTTGGAAGAAGTGGTTTGTCTATACTGAGATCCATATTTAGTTACAGTTCAGATAGCACAGTTAGCAGGATAAACTTATCTGGCTAACTATGAAGGTATATTCAATAGTGCAGCTGCACTACTGAATATAGCCAGCTGTCTTAAAGTTAGCCAGATAACTTAGGGGGTTATTTTGTAAGCCTATCGCTTGTGATAGGTTGCCAGGGACAGAGTTGGGGCGGAGTCGGGGCAGGGAGGGGAGGAGTCGGGGTGGCGAGGAGGCGGACGCAGTGGTAACCGCTGGTGGCGATAAGGTAAGACCCGTTATCACCGCCAGTAGCACACCCAATAGCACCACCTTTCACGGTGGTGCTATTGGGTGCGAAAGCCGGCAGCGATAACACCGCGGTGGTGCAATCACTGTCGGCTTTTGCAGACCCACTCCCCCCCCCGTCCCCCGTTACCACCGGGATTCTCCATTCTCTGCGAGAATGGAAAATCCTGGCGCTAGCCAAATAAATTATCTGGCTAATGCTGAAAATCAGTTAGCTGGATAACTTATCTGGTTAACATAACTCCTCCCCAAAATGCCCCCAGAACACCTCCACTTTAACTGGTTAAATTATAGTCGATAAGATATGTGGTAAAAAGTTAGTTCAATAATTGCCCAAATATTCATTTTACCATATAACTAGTGAGTTATCCATATGTATTTTGAATTGTTTCTTTTTTTATTGTTTTCTTTTTGTTTTGTACTGCTGGAACATTTTTTTTTATTTGTATTTTATATTATTTATGAATCCACCTAGAACATTGGATGCTGCGGCATTTACATTTTATAAATAAAAAAAATAAATAAAATAAATGCCTCTGAATGTGGACCTCTAAATATCTGTTTGGATAGGATTTCAAGTTGGCTAACGCCTAGATGCTTATTGACAAATGAATTCAAATTTGCCCAGCTAAGCCATCTCTGGGCGACTTTGAAATTCCTGTTTCAGCTAAGTTAAGAGTTTTGGTGTCACTTTAGATTCAGCTTTTTCACTGGGATGTTTTTGTAGGCTGGATCTGTAAGAAGGGCATGCTTCCAGTGAAAGGGGCTACATCATCTAAAACTTTTATTTTTGGACGATTTTGCAGTTAAATTTTTGGTTCTTATACAACTCATTGGGGTGTTGGATTTATGTGATGCCCTTCTGGTAGGATTGCTTAATACTTTCATAAGGACACTTCAACTCATTCGGAATAGTGCTACTAGAACGGTGTGCGTGGGAAGTCTGTGAGAGAGGGTGTCCCCACAGTTAGCATATTTGCACTGTCTTCCAGCTGCAGAACAGGCTAAATTTACATTTGTCTCACTTATTTTTCAGTGAATGAGGGTGGATGGACCGAAGTATTTGTGAGCAAAACTGGCATGGCATAAGCCTGATTGGGCCCTTAGAGTATCTCAAGGGGCCTGACTAGAGGTTTCCTATGGGCACGTTTAAATCTGGTAAAGGATGGAAGTGGCCTTTCCATCAGTCGGGCCTCAGGCTTGGCATGCCCTTCTGGACTTTATTAGAGAAGCGAAGCTAATTATTCTAAGTTTAGGAAGATGATTAAAATGTTTCTTTTCCCATTTGAGTGTGGAACATAAGGGTGATGTACTGTGGTTGTGATTTTATTTGCGGAGGGGGAAGTGGTAACAGACAGCTTTGGATTTGTTGATGTTGTATGGGTCGTATTGTTTTTTTATTATACATGTGAAAAAATAAACTACTGTTACTGTATTTGCACTGATTATGTGGTATTTAAACGTTTTAAACAAATACAGACATAAAATATCTGAAAATCAGATTTGTCTGTGGCTCTTGAGGACTGGAGTTGGCCACCCCCTGCAGTAAGCTAATGACATGCTAATGTGTTCAGAGTTTTAAAAAAGGCATGTTAACCTGAAAATGTACACCGAAAACATGTTATGCAAACAAATGGTGTTTTAAATGCATAAATCCCAAGTACAGGAGTCGTGGTCCACAAACTCCAGATTCAGCCCCAGAATCCACCTTTGACCAGAAGTTAAATGTCCAGCATGAAGAAAGCACGAGTTAAACCTACACATCTCTCTGCATTGGAGAATAATGGCCAATGCCTTGATTAACATGGGATTTGTAAGGAGGCATGCTAATTGTGCAGACGGTTTTACTCACGTTTGTACACACGTTTTTTTTTGTGTGCTAAATTGGGAGTAAAAATGTACTCCAAAAATGTTTACATGTGAACATGTCCAAGCCCCTTGTTGCATGCAACCTCCCATGTTTTATGTGCACAATTTTTAGGCACATAAACCATGTTTTCTGCATAGAGAAATGCACACAAGCCATGTTATGCACATAAAGCATGTTTTGTATGTGCCAAGCATATTTTTATTCACATGTTTTTAGGTTAGGGTGCTCTTTTAACTCCCAGTGAATTAGCACATCATGAGCTTACTGAATTGGGATTAAACTTATTTTTATAAAGTTTGAATAAATAAAATGTAGTTTTAAATTCAGTTTCCGTTTTTATTCATGTCTTATTACATTGGGCCCTCAAGCCTGCATATGATATGCATGTAGCATCATCATCAACCCTCTCACCACTATTCACTCACTATTTTGTCCTTACCCAATCCCCTACTCAGTCATCACTGTGGACAGTGATTACTTATCATCACTGTCCACAGCAACACCTGCTTTCCGTGATGAATAGCAAGGAGAATGCATTGCCAGGGCTCAATGAAATAAGTCTTCCCTTACAGTAACCCCTGAGTTGATAGTCCCGGATGGAAAGTCTCATATCTCAGCTACAGTCTCTGATCATACACTTCCACTGATGCTCAACTATATTAATATCCAGAATTCCCTGAACTGGGAAAGACAAATTCTTCTAGGCCCTGTGCATTGTGTTTTGTCATTTCCCAGTTAGACAGTAAGAAGCACACTGGAAGCTGATCTGGCTTCCAACAATCGGATAGATTTTAAAATGGCTGCGCATGCATCTCGCCATGTGCTATTTTATAAAGTATACATATAGGTTATAAAATACTTGAGAGAGAGAGAGAGAGAGAGAGAGAGAGAGAGAGAGAGAGAGAGAGAGAGAGAGAGAGAGAGACTCTCTTTATAAGGTTCAGCCTGACACTCAATATATGGACTATTGTAAGAGGGCATTTTGATTCGGGGTGAGTTTTCGGGAAGTGGGTTGGGCTTTGGGGGTTGGCATTACAGAAACATCCAGAGGTATTCCTTATAAAATTAATATCATTAAAGAATTTTAGACCTTAAAGTGATGAAATTCTTTAATGATGCAAATTTTACAAGGAATACCTCTGAATGTTTCTGTAACACCAACCCCCATACCCCAACCCACCTCCCGAAAACTCACCCCGGATATAAGTGCCCTCTTACTCTCTCTCTCTGTCTCTTCCTCACCTTCAATGATCTCTGGACTCATGTCTACCAAAGAGCTGTAACAAAGATATGTGCACTGGCTAAGAAAAGTTAGGGGTTAAATGCATCAATGGGGAGCACCTACTTTTTCTGGGCACATGTACATTAAAATTTAAAATTCGCATAGCTCCCGTGTACATACTTACGCACATATGGGGCCTTTTTTGTGCACACAAGGCTTTCAAAATCTACCTCGAAATCTTTACTGAAATATTATGAACTGATGGAAATGCTCTTTACAGGTGTTCTTTTCACTTATTGAGGTTACAATGAGCTTCTTAATAAATTGGTGACTCTGTTTTCTTTAAATTTCTATATGTAAAAGCCAATTGTCGAAATTAATTTTGTTGTTTTTTCCCTTCTTCCTCTTAGATTAGAGCCTATGGCATAACTTCCTTCCCATGTAGTTGGTAGTTAGAATACTTGGTCCAGTTTAGATTTATCTCCAAATACAAAGTCTAATATGTCCTACCTCCTACCTCTCCAGTATTTTTCTCCTCATAGTACCAGATTGATACTTGTGGCACTCCTCTCCTCCCAAGATCTTCAACAGGTGCATGTGAGCCCTTGTAGAAGTCCATTCAAACTCCTTTCTCACCCCCTATCTTCTTTCCTCTGGAGGGCTGCAAGTCATCCCTCCTCTGGATGCAGATGAACCCAGGCTCCTTTTAAAGGAAAGAAACCTCTCTTTTAGGTTTTAAAGAAATTAGGAAAAGAAAATTATGTTCCACAATAGAATACCTAGTTGAGTCACAAATGTAAAAATAGGAAGGTTAGGGAGGGTGGAAGGAAAAATATTCCCATATCCAACAGAAAAAAAAAATTAAGGGGTGGAACAATATGGCCACAAGAGGTTAGACGAGAAACTTTGTTGTCTAACCTGTTTCTTGCAAATTTCTCATGGCTCCCAAGAGGAAGGGCAAAGTGCAGGTTTTTCCCGCTGAACCCACTCACTTACCAGGTCAGCAGACAATTATATCTTTCATGTACGTGGAGCCGCTTTCTCCCAGAGTCGTGATCCCCATTGTTTGGTTTGGCGAGGTAGCATCAAGCCAGCCAGGGGATGAGGTTTAACTCAGTCCCTGGGATTATGACATTCCACCATTGCAGAGGCTTGAGGATTCCCTCGATATCACGGCGATGACAGTTGATAAGGTAATTCTGGCATCTGGGGGGCAGGGACAGAGGTGGTTCCTGCATCTTTGCTTACTATGGCACGAGCGACTGTCCTTAGCTCCACTGCAAGTGAAGAGGATCAAGACATGGTATCGCTGCCTGTTGCCTCTTTGGCTGTGAGGGCTGGTGCTTCCAATGGCATGGACCTGTGTGAGTCACTTGGCCAGTTTAAGAAACTTACAGTAATAACATTGGATGCTATATGGGAACTGTTGGAGCAGTATAGTCAAGTTTTGATTGTTTCTGTTTCTAAGATGGACTCTGGTCCGTCTAGATTAGATCATTTGGTGTCAAGATATGATTTAATTCTTCAGGAACATTGGAATCAATTGGATATTCTTAATCAAGTTGCGAGCAAGGTACAATCTGTTCAAACCACCATGATTCAGGACCGTGTTTATTGTCTCGAAGAATTGAGGCACTAGAAAACTTCTCACAGGCTTAATATACGACTTCTGAATTTTCCTAAAATTATTGGGGAATTGCCTATGCTGAGTTTAAAAAAGATATTTTGCTGAAGTTTTACATATTGAATTTCCTTTTTATGGTCAGAAAATTAGAATTTATCCTGATATTTCCAGAGTAATTCAGGAAAGAAGAAGGGGTTTCTTGGCCCTGCGGAAAGATAATTTAGATTTGGGTGCCATATTTACTTTAAATTACCGATGTAAATGTTTTGTTAAATATCATTCTGATTTATTTGTCTTTTCGCCCCTGAGCAGCATGTCCCTCCTGAATGTTAGGAGAATGTTAATATCTTCCTCTGTTCCCATGACATCTTAGATGTCTTGATTTATGTTATATATAAATATAAATCAAGACAATTCCTCAACATGTTTATTTTTTTCTCCCATTTATATTTCTCTCTGCCTCCTTGAATTTTAGTTACTTTATATGTTTACTGTGAGGATATTTATGGATGCTACCATAATATTTTTTCTTTTTTGAGAAGTTAAATTTTTTGTTTCTTTTATGTCCTCCATGTTTTTCTCATACAAAGTATTTTATTTGCTTTGATAAAAGTTAAAACTTACAATAAAAAGGGGGCGCTGTTGATCACCAAGGAATATGGCCTCTTAATACCTCTGCTCCACAGATCTCCCTGCTCTTTTTTTTCAGTTATCTGTTGTCCCTTCCTTCTAACATAACATCTTGTTGTTGCTGAGTTAAGCTGCAAGATGTCTGCAGTCAAATCGGGGAAAATAGATGCAACATATGCCGTTGTTTCGGCGACAAAGATATAATGCGATATAATACTTGAGACTTCCTGTGCTATTAAATTGGAATTATCTGAGCTGATGACGAATGTTGCTGCCATTGCACTGCACTTTGATTCCGTGGAACACAGACTCTATGCTTGCAAAGCAGCTGTCAATGATCTCCAGCTTGTCTTGCAGTAGTTCGCATCCTTGCAACGAGACTTCGAAGATCTCTCTAATCATAACCGGAGCAACAACCTTGCATTCTCGGCGTACCAGAAGGCCGTGAAGGTGTGGATATGTTGCCCTTCCTACAACAGCTCATTCCCACCAGCTTG
The DNA here is from genome assembly GCF_901001135.1 of Rhinatrema bivittatum. Taxonomy (NCBI): domain Eukaryota; kingdom Metazoa; phylum Chordata; class Amphibia; order Gymnophiona; family Rhinatrematidae; genus Rhinatrema; species Rhinatrema bivittatum. The sequence goes on from NC_042621.1 coordinate 56,509,963, forward strand.
GGCCTTCACTTTGAATTCCCACTCGGAATCGAGTGAACCCATCAGATTCCTTCATGGCTGTCCTCTCATGCTTCCCGCCTGTGGCCTATCATCTTGAAGCTGCTATGCTTTCAACATGTTTTGCTGATTTTATCAGCTGCCAAAGATAAATCCCCAGTTGCCATTAACAGTATAAGGCTCCTCTTTGTTCCCGATATGGCCAAGACCACCACAGCCCATCGGAAGACCATTTTGGACTTGCGTCAAAGTCTTCGGGAGATCGACACAAATTATGGTCTGCGGTCCACCAAATTTTATGATGATCCTGCTGGGCTGATTATATATCTAGATGGACTATGTCTAGCATCTCCCATGGTTATCTGAACATTCTGTGGAATTGCACTTGGTTCCTACTTTTACCAGTTTAGCACTGCAGCGCTTATGTCGCCATTTTGGGAGTGCCAGGAAGCGGCATGGAATTAGCTTTCTTTTTTGGTGGATTGGATTTTTTGCATTTTTCTCCAGATCCACTCCTTCTTTTCTGTCTCGCCACTATCTTGGAGTTCCAAAGGTTAGACCGGATGCCCTTTCAACTTATTTTGTACTCTTTTCCCGCAGCTGATGTTTCCTTTGACTGCATTGAGACGGGCAACAGTCTTTTACAGTTCCTTTTTTTTTCTGTGGAGATGGAGCGGCCTGTTTCCTTGACCCACCACCTCCTTTTCACCTTTTTCCCTTTATTGGGGATTTTATAGTACTCTTTTAGGTGCAATTTTTTCATTTCCTTCCTGCCTCACTTGCCTCCTTCCTCCCCTGCATTCCCTGGAGCTTCCTCTACTTTTTTTTGTATTATGTATTCCTTACCTGCTTTTCTCACGGTTTCAATGTTGTTTTCTTGGCTGATTGGCGAATAATTATTGTTTATATGTGCTCTCATGGCAGCTGATCTAAAATTCTTTACCCTGAATGTTAATGGCATGAATCACTGTATTAAGCGCAAGAAAGTTTTAGCTCACTTAAAGTCCCTGCATCCTGATATCGTATTTCTTCAGGAGACCAATTTTTCACCTGCAGAGTCACTTAAATTGCGCCAAAATTGGGTGGGTCGAGTTTTTTTTTTACCCCAGCAGCTCGCAAGAAGCGTGGTGTAGCGATTTTAGTGCATAAGGCTTTACTGCTCCAACTTCTTCAGCAAAAGTCTGCATAAGATGGTCACTGGATAGCCGCCTTGGTCTCTATCCATGACACTATTTATTTATTTATTTATTTATTTATTTAACAGCTTTTCTATATCGACATTAGAATGCACATCATATCAGTTTACATCTCAACAGTAGGTGGAAAATACAATGAACAGGGGTGGGAGAGGGACAACAGTAGAGACTAGGGCAGGAGGCTCTAGGGGGAGCCTGAAAATTGAACTAGAGAAGTAACAATAGCTCAAAAGGTAACATATATACATATTTACATGATGCAAATTACTAGATTGCTCTTACTGAATGTCTATATCTACCTTGCTTTATACATATGCAGATATTCCCGTAATTCTTTTTGGGGGACTTTAACCCATCTCTGGATTTGGTTATGACTGTATCTTCAATCAACTAGTCCAGCTAGATCATGTTCTGGTTTCCCTCTCTGTTAATTGGAATCTCCCTGCTCCTGGTGTTTCCACATGGCATTTTAATGCAGTGCTGTTAGAGGACTCTATGTTTCAGACCAAAATATCATCCTTTATCACTGAATGTTTTTCTCTGAATGGAAGGCTTTTAAGGCTTCTTTGTGGGCTGAAATGATCACCTATTCAGTGCATGCTAGCAAGTTTTCTGGGGCACAAATTCAAGTCCTGGAGGCTCAGATAGCTAGCAAGGAAAAGGATCATATTACTTCCATGAATAACTCCTTTTGCATCAGCTTTATAAATTGAAATCTCAATACAATTCTTTATTAAGCAATCAAGCATGTAAGGCTTTGTTTCTCCAGAAATCTTCTTACTATTCCGAGCAGAATAAATCTGGTAGGCTGTTGGCTGCCTATCTCCGCTCCCGTAAGCAGCAGCATCAGATTGCTGCTATCCCATCTAATGCTGGTGCTGTTATTTCTATGCCAGATGGGATTCTGCAGGAGTTTTGCACTTTTTACTCTTCTTTATATACCTCAGAATCTCATCATGATTCTTTTCATTTTTCTGATTTTCTTTCTTTACGTGAACACCCCACTCTTTCTCCTTTAGATAGGGATATGCTTGATAGGCCAATCACCCTGGCTGAGATTGGTTTTGCCATTGCTTCCCTCCGGTCTGGGAAAGCACCTGGTTTGGATGGCATATCGGTGGAATTTTACAAATCCTTTGCTTCTATACTTCTCCCTCACCTGGTGATGTTTTATACCTCTGTGCAGATCTCAGGTTCAATGTCTCCATGCTTCAATGCAGCTAAGATTGTGGTTTTTCCTAAACCTAATAGAGATCCTTTACTGGTTTCTAATTACAGACTGATTTCCTTGCTTAATTACAAAATGTTTGCTAAATTGTTGACTATGAAATTTAGTCTAATAGTCGGTAAATTGTTACAAACTTCCCAATCAAGTTTTATCACGGGACGTCTCATTACTGATAATGCAAGGTTATTTTTAAATCTCTTGCACATATCTGTGGATATCTCGGAATCCCTTGTAGTCCTGTCCCTAGATGCCAAAAAGGCTTTTGATCACGTGGCATGAGATTATCTTTTTGAAAGTTCTGCATTGGTTGGGTTGTGGTGATATCTTTCTCTCCCTCACTAAGTTACTGTATCACTCTCCGTTTCCTTTCTATCCATCAATGACACTCTGTCCCAGCCAGTTCCCCCTACAGAGAGGAGTCGCCAGGGTTATACTTTTTCTCCATTTATGTTTAATATATCTTTAGAACCTCTTCTACTCTCTCTCCAGCAAGACCCTGCTGTTATGGGTATCTCCTATCGCGGCCAGAAATTTAAACTGGCAGTGTACGTGGACAATGTTCTCCTCTTTATCTGGTGGCCTCTGGAGACTATCCCCCAAATGTATGCATCATATTTCTTCCTTTGGCTGCATTTCTGGTTATCATGTTAACTGGGGTAAATCTGAACAAATGCCACTCAATGGTAATGCAATTGGGTTGGCTCCTCAACCTTTCCAGTTTTGATGGGTCTCGGATGGGTTGAAATATCTAGGTATTTATTTCTATTCCTCTCTTTCTGTCACTTTGTCCAATGCTAGTGATTGCATGCTGTCTCTTACTGCAGACTGTATACATCGCTGGGTGCCTTTGTTTCTTGGTGGGGCTGCTTAGACACAATTAAAATGGTACTTGCTCCCCAGATTAATGTTATACTTAGTATGTTGCCCGTGTTGTTTCCTTCTCTCTTTTATTGTAGACTTGATAGTTTATTGTCCCGTTTTTTATGAGTGGGTAAGTCATCTCAAATCTCACTCTGCACACTTAAACTGCCCCGACAATTGTGGAGGGGGTAAACTCTAGATTTATTATCATTTATCCTTTATTTCGCAACAGGGTCTTGTGTGGCTGTCTGAGATTATTTCTTTCCCCTCCCTTCCTCTGTGGCTTTCCTTAGAATAAGGTTTTGCTCATCCACTTCTTCTCTCTACGCTGCCTGGGCTAGCTAAAATGACTGCCTTTCGCTCACATCCCATCCTTATTGCTACCTATACTGCTTGCCATGCCTTTGAGTCCACAATCCCTCAATTGTCGGTGCCTTGGCTTTCATTGGTCTTGGCACTGCTATGGCTTAATTCCAAATTTCTTGGAAGCCAGATTGGCAAAAAGCTGGTATTTGGATCCATCAACTCTACCATGCCTGTGGCCCTCTCCGATTCTCGGAGCTGTAGGCCCAATTTCCTCTACCCAATTCTCAGTTTCTCCAGTGAGCCCAAATCTTTTTTTGTCTCACTCAGGCGGCCTTGGATGTTCAAATAAATAGTCACCCTCCTCAGGCTCTCACTGTGCTTCATCAGTTAACAATGAATGGTCATAGTACCTCCTGTATTTATAAGTATTTTAAGCTACATACTTTTCCCTGCTGCAAGGATTTGGAAGCAGTATAGGCCTGCAATGTCTCCCTTTTGCCTAGTTTCCCATGACCTCTCTTTTGGGATAAATCTCTTCGGGTTTCTCTTTCTTCTCATATTACTCAATCTATGTACTTTTTGGCCCACCATGCAATGTGGGCCCCCTGGACCATGATTAAAGCTGTCCTGTTTATGTCCCATCTATGTTGGTCCTGTCAAGCACCCAAAGCTGCCTTGTCTCATCTTTTGTATCACTGTCCCACCACCGAATCTTATTGACATGAGGTCTGGGCCCTGATCTCTAAGATGTTACATTTGTCCTGCCCAATTTCCTATAAGATTATTGCTTTCAAATCCCTTTCTCTGCATCCACCCCTTCCTCCTTCACAGAGGAAGCTACTGGATTTTTTGCTATTGCTGTTAAGTTAGTATTGTTAAATTGGAAGAACTCTGCCGGCCTCAATGTCACCTTTTGGTGGCATATTGTGTGTCTTTATTTTAGGTATGAAAAGGAGGTGGCCAGATGCTATCATCAGACTCTCAGTTGGACGATCATGTGGAGATCGGTGGATCATTACTTTACGATGGACCCTGGACATACAGTCGACTAGATTCTGTATTCGCTTGCTTTCCTAATCTTTTTTTTTTGTGTGTGTGTGTGTGTCATCTCCTTTCATTGTTGGAGGCTCCACCCCCTTTCTATTCCCTTTCTTTCCCCCTCCACCCCCCCTTTTTCATACCCGTTTACATAGACATGTTTATCGGATGTATCTGTTTCCACCACTTCTCTGGTGTCCTGCAGAAATCACTGTACTCCAGAATTTGTTTTGATTGTATTTTAAAATCAATAAAAAGTTTTGAACAAAAAAAAACAAACCCTTAAAAATAATAGAAAAAAAAAAGAAAGCATAAAATACAAAGGTCAGCCAAGGCATGCTGCCCGTAAGAAGGGGCTACCACAAATTAAAATGGTAGAGATTTTCTATTAGTGGAACTCACCATTCACTGCCTCCTACACAGGGGAGCTAACCACCCACACTCTTCTACTGTGCCCTCCCAAATATGCATTGGTTTAGACTGACCTGATAGAGAACCAAGGGGTCTCTGTATAACCATACTTCAGTGTGTTAGGTAATCAACACCAGGTTCCTTTTTCTTTATTTCTTTGTTCAGCACTGTCATGGAACTCTAATGGTTTTTCTAGACATGATAGTAATCAGGGCAAAAATATCAAATAATAAAACTAAAATTTATGATGTGGGCTTGGTCGGTATAATAGTGAGTAAATTAGGTAAGCAAGAAATTTCACTTTCAGTTTAGTATTTCCTCTCGTTACTTGGGGTAAGAGAAAAACTTTCACTGCAAAATGCCCTTGCAAAATGTATAGGTATTTTTTAAAATAGCAATGTACCATAAACCAGTGTAATATGGACCTTACCTTCTTTGATTGATTTCACAGACTTATGTGACTTTGGTGCCATAGTTTCTTTTCAATGATGTATAAATGCACCGTTAATGCCACACCACTCATTTGTTCCAGTTTTCACTCAACTTTGCTCCTCAAGTTGAAATACAGCAATTCTTGAGGTTATTTATGCACATTTTTGTGAAGGAAAAAAAAAAGAGTTAAAGAATAGAGATTTTAAAGGTTTGAAGGCAATTATATCTTTATTGACCCTCTGCTTTTTTTCCCCCTTCAATGTCAGGCAATTGCTTATTATTGTCAACATGACATCTCCTTTCCTTGAAAGGTTGTCCGTCACACTTTGAATCACTTCTCTCCATGGTTACATTTTCTAATCAGTTCACATGATTGAGTTTACATCAAGTGATGCTTAACTTAATTCCTTTTTGTTGGTATGCTGCGATTCTTGGAGGGACTCTCGTCAAATTTTTGGAGGGCCCTGTCAGTTTGAAAAGAACATGACCTTTAAATTGTATCAGTATGTTTGCTGGTGCATAAGGGAAAGAACAAGGTTCATAGTCATGGAAAACCACTCAAAAAGAAAAGTTGTACGCTGAGAGTCAGCTCAGGAATCTAATTTGTTTATATTTGATTGCTGAAGTGAGATAAGAAAAAAAATAAGCATCCATTTACTGTCGTTTGTCCATTGCACTTGAGGACACTATGAACCTGATCCTCCAGATTGATTCCGATCATGCTTGCGCCTAAAACTCTTTATCATCTTCTATATGAGTTGGCTTCTGTTTTTAATTTCTAGGATTCCAGTGGTAATTTAATGGAGAATCAGCCTGTATGGTAGTAGAAGTAGGTTGAGCTTCATATAATGATATTGCTGTTCTTCATATCATGGTCATGTTTTGTCATCTGAGGGTTCCATGGCGCAACCCAACCACAGTCACCACAGATATTGTTAACTTTCTGCTCTGTACTACTGTATTTGTTGGTTTCAAGGCAATTTCCACACAGTTCATCGCCTCTTTAACTGAATTGCCATTTTCAAAGTCAAGTTGACATTTTTCTTTTGAATCTGCACTTAGATTTCTATGTGACAATTGAGAAAATGAAACATTCCTGACTGTAGTACCTCTTGACCTATGGTGACAATTAAAGCTAATTTATTGAGATAGAAAATCACTTTAGACCCCCACATTCTGGGTAAACATCCACCATATGTTACATATCACCTCAAAGGTATTTTATCTGTTTGATAACAATATCTTAAATTGTGGCCAGGAGGAATCCCTCAGATATGCTTAGGAACCATAAATTAGCTATAAAAGATACTTAGCTGACAAAACATGTCCACATGGGACCAACGTTGAAACCCCTAGCTAGAGGGAGTCAACAATCAATAGTTCTTTGGGGGCAGTCAGCTCTTACTTCAAACACCATAAAATGTTGTGTATAAAATAACACAAAGCCCTCTGCTTTAAAGTTTGCCACCACCAAACTTCTGAAAACATATTGAAGCATTATAAAGTTTGATACCTATACTTTAGCCTAATAAACCATGGTAATGCTTGTATTACTTACTATTACTGTATGATGAATGAAACTATTCTGAAAAGCTACTTTCCACCCTCCAGTTTACAGCATAATTATAAATGTATGTGAAAAAAAAATTCTGTGCACATTAAAATGCCACTGTGTGATGTGCTAAATTTTAGCTTATTCACACAAAAAGTAGCCTTTAAAATGTATGAGCATTATTAGTGTACATGCTAACCCATAAAACTGTAGCTTCTATATGATAATAGTACTTATGTGCTAAATAGCACGTATGTTCCAAAATGAGCTTGTGCAGTCTCCCTTTCCTTATGATTCATCCCCCCTTGCTGCAAACGTCTATAAAAGTAAGTCTGGAACATGGGGCTTCTTGTTAGTGCTGAGGCAGAAGGAGGAGAGCATCTGGACCCCAGGTGGAAGACGTGAAAGAAGAGAAGAGACTCCCAGGGAAGCCAAAAAAAAAGAATAAAAGCATGCACCTCAGATGCCTGTCAAGGTAGAGAACGACTAGCATTAGATGGTGCCCTAGTAGGCAGTCATAAAGCATCCATCCCGTTGATGCCAAAGAGAAAAATCTGCATTGCCTGAGTAAGAAGGACATTTGTATTTGACCAAGTCCCAACTGCTGCCCCAGCACACCTGGAGTTGTCTTTGGATAAACTAATGAGAGCAATGGACATCATCATATGCCAGCACAGCAAGTTCAGGTGACTGACAAAACCACGATGTTTTCCATCCTCAATGCTACTCTACCCTTTCCATGGCGTCCACTTCCTTCATGCCACTCAGGAGCAGCCATCTCAGAGGGCCATGTACCATATGTGGAGAGTGATGTCCAGCCTTGGGTGGGAAGAGGCTGCCTCATGAGTATCCTTCCTAGTCTTTCTGTGAAAAACTTACATCTCAGCTGCTGCAGTCTAGTCTGCACTGAAACATCTGTCTTGCATGGTTTGTACCGTGTGAGCCCATGGAGGACATAGAGCACATAGAGTGCAATATTTCTGCACAGTCGTAGTATTTGATTGGAACTTGTGGGATGGGCCTTTATTTGCAATTGCTACAACATTGTGTCTTATACAATGTGCACAGCGTACAAAGATGTTTGAATAACAGTTGTCTTTGGTTAACCTTCGGTTTGGAAAAAATGGGGTAGATTTTATAAATTTACACGCGCGCGTACTTTTGTTCGCGCACCAGGCGCGAACAAAAGTACGCTGGATTTTATAAGACACGCGCGTAGCCGCGTGTATCTTATAAAATCCGGGGTTGGCGCGTGCAAGGGGGTGCACATTTGTGCAACTTGCGCGCCCCGAGCCCTGCACGCGCTGCCCGTTCCCTCCTTTATCGGAAAAGTTACTACTGCCTCTGGGCAGTAGTAATTTACGTGCGCCGGTGCAGCAGGCCCCGACACAGGCCGCTGTGTCGGGGCACTCGGCCACACCCCAGGACTGCCCACACACCCCTGGACATGCCCTCGATCCCAAACCGCGCCCCCTGGCCACGCCCCCGACCACCCCTTTTTGCAAGCCCCGGGACTTACGCGCGTCCCGGGGCTTGCACGCACCACCAAGCCTATGCAAAATAGGCTCGGCGCACGCAGGGGGGGTTTGGGATAGGTTTTCGGGGGGTATGCGTGTACCCCTTTGAAAACCTACCCCAATATGTTCTTGTCTAAAGAATAATTTTTGAAGCGCTCAAGTGTGTGTTGGTGTCTCTCCTATCTAGCCTCTTCTCTCTCTTTCTCTCACTTCCTTTCATCTGTCTTCCCATTTATCTTCTATTTAATTGGTTACCCCTGGTAACGCTGTAAATCGGTACGATAAGACCTTCATCTTGTTAAAAGAACTTAAATAAATAAATCTGTCTCCTTCCCTGTCCTCTGTTCTACAACTTCCACAACATCTCCTGCTCTATCAACCCAATCTTTTCCATCCAGACCCTCTGCTTTATTCCTACATTAATGTCCACCCCCCCCCCCCCCAGTATATCATGTTAGTGGATCCCTTTCAATAGCATGTATGCTAGAAAGTTAATATTTAGTCAAAGGCAAGCGTTAAATTGTAGGCCTTAGCGAGTGCATGCTAATTAGTGGGGAGAGCATACCACACTATTTCCCTTGAGACCACTAAATCCTAATTTGCATATGATGTTCTTTCATTTACATGTGGATACATGCTAATGTTAACATGTATTCAGTAACATCTTCTGACATAGATTCAGGGATTGTGCATAACATGCTTACTTTTGTGTATGCTCAGTGGGCTTAAGGTGCATACTTCTCTTTAATGAATAGGTCCCTTTCAGTCACATTTTAGTGCACATACAATACAGCAAATCTTTTTGGGGTAGTTTTAATTAGTGTACTATATGTCATATTATTTCTTTAAGCTATTACACTAACAGAAGGAACAGAATTTCATAATGTAGAGTATAATGGGTAGTCCAATAACTTATTGCAATCTTTACTAAACATGGACCTAATAATTGAGAGCATCTAGATTGTCATTATGTTTGTGTGTGTGTGTGTGTGTGTGTCTGTGTGTTTCTGAGATGAGGATGGTGGTGGTGAAGGGGATGGGAGGGAATGCAGACCATCTCTAATAAACAACAAAGTATGCACTTTTGAAAAATTATTATTTCTAGATTTTCATGCTAAAATCTTAGCACTGTGTACCGTAATCTAATTTCATAGCATTGTGCTAATATTCCCAGGGTTTCTCAACCCCGTCCTCGGGACACACTTAGGAAGTCAGGTTTTTAGGATCTCCACAATGACTATGCATGAGACAGATTTGCATGCACTGCCTTTATTGTATGCATTGTGGAGATCCTGAAAACCTGATTGGCTAGGTGTGTCCTGAGGACTGGGTTGAGCATCATGCCTTAAACTTTGCCACAGTGCATTGTTCTGAGATTACAAAGCTGAAATGTTCATCTTGTACTCGCTCACAGGCATATTTAATCATACACAGTGAACACAATTTTTTTTTTAAAAACATGATATTCACACAAAAATGTTTATTGCTACATACACCTGCACTTTTTTTTTTTTTACTCAGTTACCATTTGCTAGACTGCCCATTGATTATTGCTAGTGCACGAGCAGAGAACTATATGGCTGCTTAATTCACTTGCTGGCAACTTTAGTATACAAAAGAAAATAAGTAAATAAATATATATCTAATATATATTTGTGCTGAGCACAGACATAGCCTTCTTTAAGAAGGCGGGATCCATCTAAGTGATTGAATTGAAGAGAGCAATGGTTTTCCAATGCATTGCCTGCTTTAGTAGCATGGTGGAAGCTTCTGCCATGAAAACTCGGATTATTCCGTTCATTGAAACAAAGGCGCAGAAGGCTCCTCTGTTCAGGGAAGGGGGAGAGCTTGTGCAATTGTGGAACATCTATAGGTTTTTAAACACACACTGTCTAATCAGCCCCTGACAGATCCATTGTAAATCAAAGGTCTGGTAAGTGGGCATGCCAGAAATGTTTGATCTCATTCCAAGCCCTGAAACAACTTGCTTATTTTTTTTCTGCAGTTTGGCTCCTCACTAAAATAAAACATTGAGAGATGAATGTTCTGACAGGTCATTGTGTGTCAAGCTGTCACTCTGTAATGGTTACATATTTCAGCTGGATTGAGGTGGTGGCGGCTGGGGGAAGTCTGAAAGAGAGAGAGAGAGAGAGAGAGAACGAGAGGGAGAGAGATACAAAGAGACAAAATAAGAATGCTCCTGCTTTCTGCTTATGGCTGATCTTCATTTAAACCAAACACTTGTCATGTTCAGGGGAAGTTTTATAAATTTTTAATGATATTGGGTACAACTGGTGCTTTGAAATTTGCTGTACTTTAATTTTTTCTTCGTTAGCAAAGGTTCGCTAATGCATTGAAGTGCTAAGAGCGTGTCCTAGGGATGCCGTGATAATTGTGTTGTTAATAATATTGTGGCACTAGTAATGTTCTCCTGGTAATCAAGCCATGAGATTTTTTTTAATATATTCAGTTATTACACTGCATCTCGTACAAATCATGTCAATTACAATTGCCAGTCTATGACAGTTAAAATAATTGTATACGTTTTCTAGAATTTTCCATTGGCTTGGCTAATCAAGCTAAAAAAAAAAATCAACACATTATTTGCATTAATTTTGTTTCTAGTCTACTTCCACTCCTAAATCATTTATCCATCTACTTCAAAAGACAGAACAGTAAGTATTTTAATAATAAATATACAAACATATTCACGTTTTAACATAACACAAGCATACTTCTGTTTTATCTCCTGCAGCTGAAGATATCATAAGCTTATATTATACATTTTGGAGTATCTTATATTTAATGTTACATGCAGATGCATATATATATATGTGTGTGTGTGTGTTTGTGTAATGTACAACATATACTTGTGTGGGGATATTTTCACACAACATAACACATTTATGTGTACGTACAATACCTGTGTCAATGTTTTCTGTGTAATAGACATCATAACATTTATGTGCAGTAATGTTTGGATATATGGCATGTTGTGAGACCTTGAGGATGTATACCTTCATTGTAAATTAATATATTTCAATGTTTGCCTGCAGTTGAAAATGGTAACCTGCATCAGTGTAGAGCAGTCTCAGAGCAAAAATAATAGCTTTATATTTAGCTTGTTTACAGTGTCTGACTAATGCTGCAGTTTACTTCCTTTGAAACCAAAAAGAGCTGAATAGCAAAAAAAAAATGTTAAGATATGCCATTAATAGCATAAGTTGCATGCCTCTATGATACTGAGCAGCCCTGCTCAGAGAAAAAAATTCTTTCAGTTTTGGCCTTTGGCTAAATATTACTCTGTGTGTGTGTGTGTGTGTGTATATATACATCCATATACACATATATAAATAATATATATGTGTTTGTATATATATACATACATATATACATAATATATATGTGTTTGTATATATATATATATATATATATATATACATATGTGTGTGTATATACATGTAGGTGAATATGTACATAATTATGAGGCTATTTATTAAGAAGTACTAATGATAATGCAGGCGTTAACATATGTTCATTGCTTACATTATCATTGGATGCACGTTAATGTAGCATTAACACATTAGAGTTAATGTTAACAAGCAATTTTCAGAATTAATGCAAATTTACGCAAAGCAGTTCATTTAAATGTAGCACAGTTTGCTTTAATGCACAATTATGGGTTAATGTCGCAAAACTGACCTACACCTGTAAACGCATGTGCTAATATGATTTTTCTTCTGCATATTTCCTGTGCGTTAAACGTGCAACATGAAAGGCCTGATATTCAAATGCATTTACATGCTTAAAACAAGGTTTTGCACTTTAACCATGTAAATGGGCTTTTTGAAATTGCTACAATATATACCATTGAATTGTCAATAGATTTTACTCTCATTAAGTGCACCTGACATGGGTCAATAGATTTTGAATATTGCTACGATGTTACATATAGGGGTACATTTAAAAAAAAGCACAAGCACATACTTTTGTTCGCTCACCAGGCACAAACAAAAGTACGCCGGATTTCAATAGATACGCGTGTAGCCGGGCATAGCTTTTAAAATCCGGGGTCGGCGCGCGCTGCCCGTTCCCTCCGAGGCCGCTCCAAAATTGGAGCGGCCTCGGAGGGAACTTTCCTTCCGCCTCCCCCCACCTTCCCCTCCCTTCCCCTAACCCACCCCCCAGCCCTATCTAACCCCCCCCTACCTGTATCGCAAAAGTTACGCCTGCTCGAGGCAGGCGTAACTCGTGTGAGCCGGTGGCCCACTGGCGCGCCATTACCCAACCCGGGGCTGGTCCGGAGGCCTTGGCCATGTCCCCGGAATGCCCCTGGGCCAGTACCACGCCCCCCTCGGAACGCCCCCCGGAACGCCCCCCGGAACACCCCGAACGTCGCGCCGCCCCCGACACCCCCCCCCCCCAGCAAAGCCCGGGGACTTACACGCATCCCAGGGCTTGCGCTCCGCCGAGCCTATGCAAAATAGGCTCGGCACGTGCGGGGGGGGGGGGGGTTTTAAGGGTTACATGCGTAACTTATGCGCGTAACCCTTTGAAAATCTACCCCTTAATGTGTAACTCTTTTGAAAATTCACCTGTCGGGGGGGGGGGGGTAATTTTTCAAAGCATTCAGGTCCGTAAAAAGGGCTTTTTTTGAAAATGTCCCCAGCTTGGTACACGTAAAACTCCACGTGCAGACAATTTCATGCATACATGTACGTGTACTTGATTTTCAAAAGCAGGGGTGTAGATGTGTGTGTGTGTGTGTGTGCACATTTCCATCTGCTTCCAAGTAGGCGCGTGTGCCATTGGGGGCACGCGCATACCCTGCCAGTTTTCAGTGGACTTATGCAAATAGGTCTTTTGAAAATTAGGGCTGAAATCCCCGCGTACTTTCTACAGACGGACTTCAGACGGACTGAAGGGTCTATTATAAAATGACCCTTCAAACACTTTCTGTCCATAGCGTGTTCTGCAATAACAAGCATTAAAAATGTGTACCTTTTTAACGCTGTTTGGTAAACAGGCTCCCGGGTATGGGCTCTGTGTACTTTAGCCTGGTGTATATTTTTTTTTTATTATGACTGCTCCTTAGGTAGTGACGTGCTTCTCGCCACATGATTTCTGGCTTAGCAGCACTTCTTTAATTGGAAAATAAATATTATAGTGCAGGGGAGGGACGGGGAGTCAGCCCGACAGTGTCTGCGACTTGACAAAAATATTTAATACAAATATTTCATGTACCGAAAGCGACAGTGTGTTACGGTGGCACAAAGGGCATATCATTAGTGCATGAGAAATAACCAAGTAAGCACAGCAGTGGTATATGTGAGGGAATAACAGCAAGTAAGGAATACAGTAATTACATGAGGAGGAATAAGGAGTAGACAAGGCAGCATCTGAGAAATAACAAGTCAGCTGGCAGCACGATTTGAGAAATGACAAGTGAACATGACAGTGGTATTTGAGGAATAATAAGTAAGCTCTGCTGATATTATTTGGAGAACACCAAGTAAGCAGCACCGTTTCCTACAGGCAAAGCAACTGTGTCGCCACCACACTGCAAAAGAAGAAAGGGCTTAAGTGGCCGCAGGTTGCAGGGGTCAGGCAAAAAAAAATGTTTTCTTTTCTGTGCAATAAGCTTCTACTAAACATGACTTTAGCAAATCATCTCTCAAAATGCAGAACGTATTCGTCAACTTTGCCTGGAGGTATAAGTGGAAAAGAACAGATTTTTTTTTTTGCCTTCCCCTAGCCCTGTGAGTCCTGACCACCATATGGTACTGAATGAATGGCTTTAGTACTGTACCCAGACAGAAAAATCAATGCCTCATATCAGGAGGCTTCAGGGGGTTAGGCTCCCATGTTCATGTCAACAAGGCTATTGGTTTTCTTAATACTCCAAAAGTTGTCGTTTCCTTGCTCCGGGAGCCATCGGTGTGACTTGTGTGGCCAAAGCTTAACAAAAGCATTTTCCCCTTTGGCTGACTGCCAGGAGGGCAGGGTATTTTTAATTGCTGACCAGCGCTGCTGGCTGTAGATCCCTTCTGACTTCTGGCCATCAACATGCATGTGCACACACACACACACACACACACGTGCACACACACGCACGCACACACACACACATACACACACACACGTGCACGCACACGCGCGCACACACACGTCCACACACACACACACGCGCACGCACACGCGCACACACGCACACACACATACACACACAAAAAAGAAATGAAGGGGCATGATTTTTTCTTTTGGTTTGTCTGTGCTCTGCCTTGCTCTCACTTCAGTACACAGCGTGCTCAAGGGCACGGGGGGGGGGGGGGGGGCAACCAGGGCCAGAACTAGGCTCCTCTTGACCAGTGGGCCGTGCCCCTGCTCTGTTCTTCTCTCAGTGGTGTCCAAGAAGGACCAGCACGCTGCTGGTGTCTCTTCATCATCTAAGTGGGTAGAATTGCAACTATAATACTTCAGAGCTAATCACTCCTGCCCTGCCCGCAAAGTCTTGCAGCTTATCAATTCCATCAGACTAAAATATGTTGCTTAAAGGAATATTTCTTGTCATTAACGGTTATAAAGGGACTGCCTGCGAAGAAGATTCCAGTTGAATCTTTGTCAATTAAATTAGTATAACTAGCACTATATTTGCCATATTGAATAGGGAAATCATCTTTAGTGCACCACACTATAAATGGAAAGCTCCATATATTACAGTCCCTGTATTGTCTCATTTTGCCTACACAAGCAATAGTGTTAGTGATTTGGTTTGGGGGTTTTGTTAATTTGACATTTTTTTCCTCCATTAAATATTTTTGCTGGTATTTATTTATTTATTTATTTATTGGGGGGGGGGGGGGGGGGGGAAGGGTCTAGAGTCATACGGTGCTAACACTGAGCACGCCAGAGGCTACAGTAAGCATTGCTCACCCAAAGCAATCGGATGAAAAGGCAGTGCAGATGTAATTTGTTTTCAATGGTTGTTTCAAAAGAATAATTGTGGTGACATTGCGGGATCAATATTATGGATTTTTGTTTTCAAGTACAGTGTATGTGTGGTGCTAAGGGGAGGCAGGAAATATAACACTGCAGCCTGAATACAATAAAAATGGATTGAGGTCGGTGGTATTTGTCGGCTGGTAGCCATCATGGGCTCGGGACATCATTGGTGGGATTACAAAGCTTGTCCTCTGGGTTGGCGTTTCATTGCAAGCGTGGGGCCACGTCCGCTGATCTTTTCTTTCTTGCTCTCCTTTTGTCGACCGAACTTGTATAAACTCTGTAGACGAGAGAAGTACCTGAAACGCTGATGTTTCCACCACAAATGCATGAGACGAGCAGTGGGGGAGGAAGAGAGTGCTTTGCCGCTTTATTTTACATGTTTGGCAACTGATAGGAAGTGCACGGTGCAAAGCGAACGACGTAAAAGAAATCACAAACCCTTTTTTTTTCTTTTCTGTTTTTGACTCTACAGTTTTCCTTCTGGTCTGGTTTAATATCCTGAACTGGGATTTTAATGGGCTGTAGCACCAGGAGCCTTCGTTTGCAACTTCCTGGGTTCCTGCCCTCCCCTCCATTGTATCAATCCCCCCCCCCCCTTTCAGTCCCAGCCATCGCAGTGACATTCCTTGGCCAGGGGAGGCCACAGACCTCGGTGGGTTCCCTAACACGGAGCATGTGTACCCTGAGTCCGGCCACTAGGTGTCACTGCTGAGACTTCCTCCCTGGGGGGGGGGAAGGGCCTTGCGAACGCATCCTCAGCCCCGGCTGGGCCAGGGAGCAAACCCTGATCTTCCAACAGGGCTTGTGCAGAACTCACTGCCCACTGCCAACCCACCCAACCGATGTTAAGCATTTCAGGTCAACTTTGGTTTCCTTTCTCTCCAAACTTCTAGAATACATTTCAATGGAGGCTGCTTTTCTAAAGGAGGCTGCCGAGATGACTGACCTCACGCCACACGGAGAGCATGGCAGGGGCATGGCATGTGAGACAGGATTGCAGTGATCAAGGGCTACTACTTACTGTACAGGCTTCTTGCATCAGGGTAGCCAGACAAAAAAATGTAGTTCTCAGGTTGAAAATTATATTAACAGAGAATTAGTAGTAAAATTGAATAAATGTAATGAGATGTGAAGGAAAGAGCGCAGAGCATTTTTTTTCTGTCTTTCATAATTAGGCCCTGAAAGAAATAAAAATTCAAGCAAAATAATTATCTCTGCATCCCGTCTTACCTCAGATTAATGTGTGCTGCTAGTGGAAAACCAATTGTTTTATCTAGATTGGATGCCTTTTACTGTAAGCAGATATAGTTACTTATAGATACATATAGTGATAGACGGCCTTAGAACTGTATTATGTTTAGATGCTAAGGACTCTATAGGACTTATTCAATAAAGATTATTTACATAGTCACAGAATGGGAAAAAATCAGCTTTGAATAAGGTTCAAAATAATTTTTCTATGCTTTTTAAAAAAATTTATAGTAAACTCTTTTTCTTGTTTTAAATATGGTATTGAATACCTAAGGATCTATTTTCAAAAGGGTTGTTATTTTCCTTTCTGTGCCTATGGCCGGGCTTGGAGCAACCTACTAGACAGCGTAGGTGATTGCATAAGGTGACAAGTCACGGGGGGGGGGGGGGGGGGGAGCAAAAATGCCCTATGAGCCTCCATTGCTGCCACCTAGAAATGTGTTTTCGTGTTTTAAACAAAACAACAATACCCCCGAAACTGCAGCCTTGTTTTGTTTTTAGTGTACACTGATTTGAAATAGTTCACACTACTTCGACTTTGTTTGTGCACTATTTCAGTTAGCGCACACTCATTTGTTTTAGTGTGCACGAAAAGAGAAATGTAAATCAGAAAACAGCAATTCGTAAATGCAAAACGATAATAAGACAAAATTCCTACTTCTGCCCTGTCTTCTTTTGCCTCCCTTTCCCTCCACTATGCCTTACCTTTCTCTCTCTTTCTAAGCATCTAGCACCATGCATCCTTAACTGTCCAAAACAATGGGGCTACCCCAAGTCCTGCCTTTATCTGCATGCATGGCGGGCAGCAGCAGCAGCGTGGCTTCATCCCTCCCTGAAAGTGGGAACTGCAAACCGCCAAATGCTCCCAGCCCCCCTGCAGCCACCCCAGCCTCCAATCCCCTGCAGCCGCCCCAACCTCCAACCACTCCGACACGATTTCTCTTAAAGCAGAAGCCTGCGCACAGGAGAAGGCAGGGCCACCGGGGAGCCTGTGAGCACAGTCTGGCTCGCAGCTTCCATTCGTAAGGTAAGAAGAAGCGTTGCTGTTGCCACCACGTGCGCAGATTAAAAAAAAAAGCCGAGCAAGGGGCTGCTCTACTGTTTTGGGTGAAAGAGGTAAGCAGGGGAGCGGCAGCCGGCGCTGAGAGTGAGGTGAGCAGAGTGCGCGCATGCGCAGAGCGAGTGGGGTGGTGCTGGAGATGGTGGTGGGGGCCGCCAAATTTTGATGCTGTCTGGTGCAGCATCAAATATCTTACACCGGCCCTACCTGTTCCAAAAATCTCTTTGAAAATGGGGCTCATGTTTGAAAAAGAGTTATTTTTTTTTCCCCAGAGGGAAAGAATGGGATTACCCTTCGGAGTATCTGTCTTCATTCCCCCCCCCCCCCCACACACACATCACACAAACTTTATATTGATCATTGTTCTCCTAAGTGACGAGTTCACAGCTTGACACACAAGGTATAAAAATGGTCGACCGAAATCCCATTGTCTTGAGTGATCGCATTACCTCTTTGGGATTGGGCATTTCAGCACCTGTGCACAACTTTATACCTTTGTTTCGGTCCCAACCAGCAGATCCTCTCCCCCACCCCCAGTTTCGCTCACATAGAAATTCCTCTGTACCGCACAAAACCAGGAACACATTCCTACTGGGCCAGTTCAACATAACACGAACAAGAGTTGCCGGACTCTTGTGTTGCTTATTTCCCCAATGTTTTATTTTTTTAAATTTTTTTGAAAATGGCATATTTGTGAAATGTGCTTTTGGCATGAAAAGTAATAAACAGAATTGGTTCGGCGAACGTTTGTTCAACTGCAATATTTTCCTATCATTTTCTTATAAAGAGAATATAAAACGCTTATCATGCAAACTAAATTTAGCAGACAAATGTTTAAAAAATTATCAAGAGCAAACAAGGAAATTATATATACAGTATACACGTTAGTAAAACAAACGTTAGATAAATAATGTCTATCAACACTGTAATTATGATTTTTAAGTACTATCAGATGAATCCGTTTGGATTAAATGTGAACCTCGGCTGCATTTGGGGCAGCAGTTAGTTTGAATCATTAGACTATCAGGGACAAGCTATGAATCACTTTGCGGTTACAGCCAGATCACTCGTGCCTGGGCCTAGGTATCCGCATTTCCCCCCATTTCTGAAGTTTTATTGATCTTAAGTTGGTTCTGAAGCAAACATTCACAAGCCCACAGCGATCCACGTTATTCTTGGATACTTGCCTTACTCTGAACCAGTAAAGATTTACACAGACGGGAGTTACTTGGAATAACTCTGATGGGGGGGGGGGGGAGAACGTAAATGCGGGTCAGATTTGAACTGGGCCGAAGCCGAGTACGAGCACATTCTGGTCCAGTAGCCAGAGACTGTAGATTTATTGTTTTTGATCCAGCAGTTTCCTCCTGTACCACTGGGCCTCCAGCACAGGCCAAAGCCAGGGCTAGGATCATGGAGCCTGGAGCCTTCATTTGCACCTACCTGATGAATTCCCCCTTCCCCATTTTATAATCCCCTCCCAATATACCTAGTCTGTTTACTGCAGTGGCAGTCCTTCGGCTGAGGGCCATGCACCAGGGCCTTGTGATCATGAGCCCTAAATTCAGCCCTAGGGAGTCAATCTTGCATAATAACCATGACTCCCCCCCCACCAGTGAGACTATGAATGTTTGCCCTCCATGGCATCCTCAACCTCGGGCTGACCTGAGGAGTGGGAGGACCCCCCTCTCAGGAGCCCATAACCAAGGACCTTTCCGCATAGCAGTGCCGCCCACCGAGCTTCTAGCTGGTCTGCAGTCGGTTCTGCCATCTCTTATCTTGAAGAGGTAACTGTGAAACCTCTGTTTAGAGTGGCTCAGGCTGTGAATGCCAAGTTTTACTACATGTAAAGCTGCCGTTTTAGGGGCTTTGAAAAGGCCCAGTACTACTAATAAGTAACAGAACAAACCTGTCACCTTTAGGCTTTCTTCCCTATTAGATAGGTGTTATCTGTTTATATACCACAGATGTGTTTTGTGTTGCTTAACAAACAAATAGAAATCTTTTTGACGGTTCTCGCATCTGGCCCACTTGTTTCTAGCTGCTTGAGTAACTTAAAATTGCAAAGCAATGTGATGTGGCTGATTAAGGAATAAGGAGAGCTTATTGAATACTTATTAGATTATTTAAAGAAAATCAAAGAGAGGTTTTTCGTCTAATGGTAACCAAAGAAGAAGATAAAACAGCCAGACATTTTGCAAACAAACCGAGACCTGGACCTCAAGAAACAAGAATGGTCAAAGCATCGATCTCGCACTTAAACATGATGCCTCGGTGTCTCTCTCTCTCCCTCTCTTTTCACGTTATTTGACCTGTGTAGACTTAGAAACGATGCTGCAAAAATTCAATTCCTCTGGGCTGTGTTGGACCAAAATACAAAACAATAACCCTCCCTTCCCCTCCCCCCCCCCCCCCCCAGCCTGAGGGAGAGGTAATAAAAAAGATCATAAACGCCCTCCACTTACATAGACTTAGCCCCTAGACTAGCGCAGGTTCCTGTGGGTGGTGTTTGTTTTTTTTTTTCCCTGTAGCTTCTTGTGCGAGAAACTAAACCACATGAAAAAAAAAAAGAAAATCCTGATTTGTGCTGCTGAAAACGGATTTCCTCCTTTTGAGTTTAGGTTTCTTGCGTCCAGTGCACGGCAAACGTTAATATGTAGCAGTAATATCCGTAATAGCATAATTACCAAAGCGATGCCATGCGTTATTCCTTCGAAGAACTTCAAAGCAAAACAGGAAAGCAGCTCTGGAAAAAGATGCCATGAAAAAAAAAAAAAAAAGAAACAACTAATCCTGAGGGAATAGTCATCCAGTTGGAGGAGTGCACAAGGAAATCCAAGTGAAATACTGTATTTGGTGAATGATCCAGATACAGAAAAGAAATGTGTATTTATTTGCCAGACCAGAACATATACGTTTATAGTCATTTTTACACCTTCGTATTATTCTCCGAGTGCTATTGTAATTTTTGAAAACTTTTATATTAACATTTCAAAATGACCTTGCCCCCCCCCCCCCCCCCCCCATCATTGTGTTTCTATCATTCCCAGGAGATGTAACCTATTTAAAATATTTTTATCTTTACCAACAGGATAAAAGTAAGCTGTCTTGAACCTGGAACTGTAGATCTCATTAGAGATACTTTTTTTTTTTTTTTAAAGGTACTGAATCTCCCGGGAGAGCAGTGACAAGTTGTAATCTTGCCATGCAAAAATTTCCAGGCGCTAACAGTTTGTTAAAACGGAGTGTTTAATCTCTAAAGTATTATTTCAGAGTGCTTTTTAATTGCACGTGGAGACACGGTGCTTTGGGCAAAGGTAAGGAGGCAGCAAATATGACACCTCGGATCTGATGTAATAATTTTTTTTTTTTTCAAATGACAAATCTATGAGCAGGATGGTGGAAAACAAACTCTCTTCACTGCACAGGATGAAACATAAAATCTTAAGCAAGGCTGTGGAGGGGAAAAAAAAAAGAATTATAAATGTCTATTGATTAACCTTGACATTTCCCTTTGTCCTAAATGAGGTATTTTCCCTAGGGTAGTTAACAGCGTTGGTGGCACCAGATGGGGGTAAAATTTTTCAGAAGCTTCCCTTCCTTATGGGCCGGTGTCCTAAGGCTTTCGCTTAAATGGTCTTTTTATGCAGTGAGATAATGGGCGGTTTGTGCATTGCCAGGATTCAGCTCGGCTTTGTTAGCAGCCCTACAGTCAGGGGCACTTACAATTTGTCAGAGGAAATGCAAGATGCCTCTCCAGGAGTCTGTTTAAGAGGACATCATTTCTCGATAAGCTCTTGCTTAGGTCAACATGCAGCGCGTCTCCTCCACTATTCCCCCTGTTGCTTCTGCCACACGGGGTTACTCTGATTTATTAGGATTGCACAAGTCATGTCACCGCCTGACTGAATCCACAGTGTGAAAATTTTCCTTTTTTTTTTTTTTAAATCAAAAGGGGAAATGGAGAAGGTTATTTTAAAGCCTTCATTTGGAATTTTTAAGAGAAGAATTCTAATTAAAACAGCTATGTACAATAAAATATATATATATATATATATAGCCATAACTTTATTGCTAACACCTTGCCTAAAATTCTGCTTCATCTACTTGTCAATAGCACTATAGGCTGAGAACATTCGTTGAACTCTCTCTTTAGGGGCATTTCATGATGAATTAAAAAGTCCCTATTCATTTTTGGTTGTTTTTCTGTTTGTCTGTCCGTCTGTAGCCACCTTGCTACCATGCTGCGTTTCAATACATTGAATTTGCACCAGAGATAAACTAGTGGGGAAGTAGAAAAACAAATGGGATTATTCATGTTCAGAAAATGTATCAAAAATGATTATTTACCGGGTTTTGTTTTTATTTTTTTTTGCCTACATGGAATAGTACATAAAGTAGTCCCTGCCTCACTGCTTTTTCGAGGCTGCTTGCACCCCCTGCTGATGTCACAATACTAGCCCTGCCCAGTCAGCCGGGGACCCCGCCCACAGCAAATACTGTACTGTTTGTTGGAGCTTATTGGAGGATCTATAAAAATATTGAAAAAAAGAAGACTATGAAATGCACCTACTTTGTGTTACAATGGGAAGTATACATTTCTCCAACTAATTTGATCATGACAGACTGTTTAGAGTCGACGTAAAAAGGGGTAGGAGCTACTAGTCCTCAAAAGGATTTACGCACATAAAAGTAGCATGTATCCTAACAATTTTCAAGGGCTCGTTTATGCCTGCATATGACCCATGGACAATTCAATAGCATGTATCCTGGCAATTTTCAAAAGCCTGGGGAAAACCCAGGAAAATTACATCCCAGTGTGAGCCGCTGCCCATAAAGGTGGGGCTAAAGAAGCAGGTAACCTGAAATCAGGTTGTAACCAATGTCTCAAAACTGCAAAAGTGAGTCACGCTGCTGTGCTGATTGTCACAAAATAATGCACCTTGTCATGTTTTAAATCTCAGTTCCAGTTGGAACTGAGATTTCCTGAGAAGGCTTTCACAAAAAACAAAACAAAATAAGGCTTCTTTGTATGTTGTGAAAGAATCCAATGACATTTCTCGCTGCCATGCTTACTGCCTTGGCTAGTTCAACACTGCAGTATTTTTTTTTTAATTGAGATGAATGCAATGGAAGGCATTAGAATTACACGAGAGAACTTGGAAAAGATTTGCATTTCACCTATTTTTTTAAAAGGAGTGCATTCTAAGTGCGCAAGCACTAAATGTGGGATCCAAAAGTGGGTTAACCCACAGCAAACACCGTGAAGAGGGGGGAGTTCATTCCAAGTT
The DNA here is from genome assembly GCF_901001135.1 of Rhinatrema bivittatum. Classification (NCBI taxonomy): domain Eukaryota; kingdom Metazoa; phylum Chordata; class Amphibia; order Gymnophiona; family Rhinatrematidae; genus Rhinatrema; species Rhinatrema bivittatum. The sequence continues at coordinate 56,533,108 of NC_042621.1, forward strand.
TTCTTCCAAGAACACAGATAAGCTTGAATTTGGCAAGTTTTCTGCTGTAATACTTAATAATGTTACAGTGTAATTCATTAGCACGGCACCGTAATGAAATTAAACTTTATGGAACACATCCAAACCTACCAAGCCAAGGCTGCTTAGGAAAATCAGTGGACTGTGGCTCAGACAGAAGGGCAACCCTGCACCCTTCAAATGATAAACAACAGAAGAGGAACCTGTCAGGGTGGTAGCAAAAAAAAAAAAAAAAAAAGTTCTTTAGCAAAAATGTTATCACCTTGGGGAGTCCTTACAACATTTTCTCTAGGGCTTCTGTTACCTTTCTGGACCTAATGCCTTTTTGCTAAATAAAACATGCTTTTATTGCTGTCCGAGTGGTATCTCTTTCCTAGGTATAGACAGTTTAGACACCCCCCTCCCTCCTGTGTCCTTACTGGGCAGGGAGATATGCTGGGGAGCTGCTGGGATACGGTGCACCCCAGTGTAGCTCCTTGATTTCCTCTGACAAGGGGGGAAGCAAGGTTTCAGAGTTTTTTGGGTAAACTATGACATCCCTACCATTCCCAATATCTATCCACACTCTACAAAGGTCATGGTTGCCCCTAATCAAAACCAGGTTTTCTGATGCACAATATATTGACTTGTGAAAATTTGGCTAGTAAGTACACCCTTTTTTGTACTAGTATCTCTAAATATAATTGACAATATGGCCTAGTACCTAGACCAGGCCAGTGTAGAGTAGATGAATGCATCACCTTTGTCACAGCGCCACCACTAGAAGCTGCTGCATTGGTTGATTGCTATTTTCATGAAAGCAAATGACCCCCTATCATCTGTGTGGACTTTTAGTTTGGATTTAGAGAGAGAAGGAGTGTTTCCTTTCAGTGCTCTCTTATATTTTCTTAAGAGGAAAGGCCCAAAGCCTTGGCTGAGGTGTCAGAAAGTAATTTCAGCCTTGGTGGTTAAAGTTACATCTCTAGTGCTTTTTTTGCAGTTGTAATTTTTCTGTATGATTTTGTTTGAGAGGAAGCTTTTTTTGTCACCCTTCCTACCCAGAGAGAAGGGAAGAAGTATTCTTGGTTATCTTGCTGTCCCTTAGCCTAGGGGATTTCTATGACAATCTAGGACCTGATAAACAGCTAACATCATCACCAGGAAGGATTTGAGCTACCATTCAGCAATGGTATAGCCAGAACTGTGGTTTTTTTTTGGGAGGGGGGCCAACAAATGGGTGAGCTGGAACACTCCAGCCTCTGATTAATTTGCATGCACAGGAATGAGACCCAGAAATGCTGATTTCAAGCCCTTTTACTTGTAAGTCAGGACAGATGGAGGTTGAAGACAGAAGGGGTATTATGGTAAATGAGAGAGAGAGAGAGAGAGAGAGAGAGACTATCTACTAGGCCTTCATAGTGGTGAAGTATTTATAGCTCTATAGGAGGGCCATCTAATAGGTCCAAGTGAGGTATTGGTGGTACTTTAGGGTTTAGGGGCCAGTTTCTTATGTAGAGCGAGATGTACGAACTGCACAGTACACCTTAGTGAAGATTTGACGTCATTTGGAGTGAGGAAAGTCTCACAAAGATGAAATTTCTACTATGTTCTCTCGCCCTAGCTTGATGGACTCTATACAGGGTACCATCAAGCTAGGGTGAGAGAACACAGTACAAAATTTCATTTTTGTGAGACTTTCCTCACTCCAAATGACATCAAATCTTCATCAAGGTGCACTGTGCTGTTCGTAAATCTCACTCTACATGAGAAACTGGCCCCTAAACTGTAAAGCACCACCAACACCTCACCTCGACAGATGGCCCTCCTATAGTTGCATACTGTGAGCCCTTCCCTAGAGGTTCTCTCTCTCTCTCACTCTTCCTCTCCCACTCCCACTCCCTACTCTCTCCAAGCCCAGAAATGACAAAAATGTAATTCTAAAAATTTATCACAAATTGCATTATGGCCATTTCAGGCATATTGCACACCCTAACACCAAGAAAAAAAGGTGTAGTTATTTCCTGCATTAAAAGTGTGCAATAGCATGCGTTATGCTATCACTCAGTGCAATATTACCCCTCATTTTCCTAAATCCCACCTAAACTCCTCCCTGATCCCACCCTTCCCAAAAATTTGCATTTGCGCTGTGCGTTAATATTTTTATTGCATGTGTTATGGCAATAATGCATGCGTTAACTAGAGATGTGAATCGTTTCCGGAATCGTGTTCGTACTAGAACCGCGGAAAATCTTCATTTCCGGCAGGGCCGCTTTTTTTTTTCGGCTGTCCCGAGTCGAAAAAAAAACAAACCCACCCCGACCCTTTAAATCTCATTATTTAGAATCCCCCACCCTCCCAACCCCTTCAAACTTTTCTAAAGTACCTGGTGGTCCAGCGGGGGTCCCGGGAGCAATCTCCCACTCTTGGGCCATCGGCTGCCACTAATCAAAATGGTGCCGATGGCCCTTTGCCCTTACCATGTGACAGTGGCTATCGGTGCCATTGGCCGGCCTCTGTCACATGGTAGGAGCAATGGCCCATGCCATTTTTAAAGATGGTGACGGCCGTCCATTGTTCCTACCATGTGACAGGGGCCGGCCAATGGCACCGATAGGGTCCCTCTGCACATCCCTAACGTGCACATCTAGGAGATACCGGGTCAGGAGCTATGATTGATAAGATGGAAGTTGGCAGCCCTCAGGCCACAGAGGTGGCGTCTTTTCTGCTGCAGAGTGGCAGCACAAGTCTGCAGTGTCAGCAGCAGCATGGAGGATGGGTTGCGCAGGAACAGCACCGGCAGAAGCGGCAGTATGCCTCGGGGGTGTTGGGAGGTGAATGAGCTGCTTGCAAGCTGGTCACACAGCTGTATTCACTATTCACAATACAAGGTTGGCATGGCTGGGCTGTAGGTATACAGGTCAGGGCTTTACTAGTTGTGCTCTTATCAATAATATGCCTTAGCATGCTCCCTACAATGGGTTTCTAAGTAGTTTGCAACAGCCATCATGATTCATGAGTGAATCTTCAAAATATTTTTACTGAATTATTTCAAGCATTTACCAACTTTAAAAATGCCTTATTATTAATCCATATTAATTTATTTTATTTGTATTACAGTTTATAAATACTCAAGCATATAATGTAAAAAGCAAAGAACACAAACACCAGAGTCAATCAATCATGTAATAAAACAAATATCAATGTATTCTTTCATGAATCCTCTTTCCAGTAAGGCAGAAATCATAACTACAAAATAGTAATAATCATAATTATCATAAGATTAGATGCAGAGCAGAATTAGGACAGTTCACATTACAACCTAACATGAAAAAAAAAATATATATTCAAATTCTGGTGTCACCTTAAAAAAAAAAAATCTCTCCACTGCTAAATATTTTGTGAAATATCACAAACCCCTGCCGATAAAAAAAGGTTCCTAGAACATTGCCATACAATACAATGACAGCACTGACTCTCAGGACTCAAATTACAGCAACCTTATTTATGAAAAAGCAGCAATGCAAATACTACATCAGGCCCTAGAATATTAATACACCACCTACTGGGGTAACAGAAGAAGCCAGACTGCTACAAATACCTACAGAGAAACTACACGCTAGCAGAAATTCTACAGCACAGTCACACACAGGCAGAACACAGACTGACCCTTACCTAATACAGAAATAAGGGACTACAAATTAGAAACAGAAAAATACAGACACATCCAAAATAGAAAGCATTAGAAACTAGACTCTGGTCAGTGGAACTCTAAAAAAAGAGTAAAATACAAAAATATAAGAAATGAACATTCCTGAAGATGGCATATTCAATCGGTAAAAACTGTTCTTTTATTTTTCTAATCAGTGGGTCCCGGTCTCTTTCTTTCCCCTTGCTGGTCTTTTCCTAATTCTTTTTATTTAATTCCTCTTCTCTTTCTGTTTCTTTTCTCTCCTCCTGTCTTCTTCCCTTCCTCCCTCTCTCACACACACACATACACCCACAGGCTCATGCTTTCTCTCACAGACTCCCTCACACAATCAAGCTTTCACTCTCACATTCTCTCCCATGCACACGCCACACACATAAGCTTTCACTGTCATATGTTCACACGCTCACACATACTCTCTCACACACACATACAAGCTCTCATGTGCTCTTGCACACACACACACACACACACATACATACACACATATGCTCTCAGTCTCTCTCACATACAAATATAGGCTCCCTCCCTTCCACACACAGGTTCACACACCCATGCTCCCACTGTCTCTCTCACACATAAACATCTAGGCTCCCATTCTCTCTCTTTCTCTCTCTTTCTCTCTCTCTCACTCACACAAACACAAACACAGACACACACAGACACACACACACCCCCAGGCTCCCATTCTCACACACATACACACACATACACACACACTGACACACCAAGGCTCTCATTCTCACACATACACACACACACACACACACACACACACACACACCCATTTACCCACAAACACACACACACACACACAGGGTCCTATTTTCACATTCACACACAAGCTTCCATTCTCTCACACACAGATCCCCAGACTCCCATTCTCTCTCTCTCGTACATATATGCACACACACATACACACATCAAGGCTTCCATTCTCTTACACACACACTGACACACACACACACACACACACACACAAAGCCTCTCCTTTGCCACCACATCAATGGGATCTGCAGTGGCCTTGCTGCACCAGGCCCTCTCCTTTGCTACCGTGGCGATGGATCCCACAGTAGCTTTGTTGCACCAGGCCTCCTTCTTCAGTCACCACAGGGAATGGATCTGCAGCGGCCATTCTTCAGGCCTCTTCCAGTGTCATACATCCCTGATTGGGTGGGCCATGGCCCACCCAGTCCCATTTGTGGCTACACCACTGCCATTCTAGATGTTCACAAAGAGCAAGCAGCTGAGAAGGTTCCCTCTGGATAGAGTGGAAATGGAGAAGACAAAACTGGAATGTTCAAGATCAAGCAGTGGATCCCAAGTATTGTGAAGGAGTGTTGCGCAGGAGGAGGATCCTTGAGCCGAGGTGGGGTTGACGCTACCCACAGGGCAGGCCCTACGGGTCCCCACCATCCAGTAGGCGGAGCTGGCTCACTGACGGAGGCCGGTTGGAGCTTTGCCAATACAAGGCCTCGTTCCCCGCAGGTTGAGCCTTTGGGTACTGGGGTTAGGTGGGCCTCTGTCCGAGGTCTACTGATGGACGAGGATGAGGTCAGCCAGGGACCAGCAGTGGTAAGAGTAGAAGGTCTGATCTGGACAAGGTAGAGTCCCAGAGTCCTGGGTGCCAAATGGAACGAGAGGCAGACAGGGAGTGCTCGAGTAAGAACAGGCCGAAGCCTGAGAGGCCAAGTCCAAAATAAGTATAGCAGAGGCATTGTTGAACAGGCTGGAGTCAGGGCAGGTGGCAGACAAGGTAGAATGGTAAGGCAAGGCAGTGGTCAAGTCCAGGAGAGAATCAATAGCGTAGTCAGGCAAGGTAGAGGTCAGGTCCAGGAGATGATCAGTATCACGGTCAGGCAAAGCAGAGGTCAGGTCCAGGAGATGATCTGTATCGCAGTCAGGCAAAGCAGAAGTCAGGTCCAGGAGATGATCAGTAGCGTGGTCAGGCAAAGCAGAGGTCGGGTCCAGGAGATGATCAGTAGCGTGGTCAGGCAAAGCAGAGGTTGGGTCCAGGAGATGATCAGTAGCTTGGTCAGGCAAAGCAGAGGTCGGGTCCAGGAGTCAATCCGTAGAACAAGTAGAATAACATGGGACACAGGAACAAGGAAGAGAATCAGAACCAGGATCAGGAACATGGACGAGACAGGAACCAGGAACATGAAGGAATCACCAGAGGAGGCAAAGAAGTACACGACCAGCGTGGAGACCTGTTGCAAAGGCAACTAACTGTAGCTGGGCCCTGCCTTATATACGGGGACCCAGTGACGTCATCATCCAGGGCTGCGGGTTGGTTTCCTACCGCGGCTCCTTTAAAGGAAGAGGAGATGCGCGCGCCTAGGGAGGGGTGCGGCGCCAGATGGCGGCATCTCCCTGCGGACCATGTGGGGAGGCCTGCTGTCGGTAGGAGGAGCTGGCTGACTGACGAAGGCTGGCTGGAGATTTGCCAATACCAGCCCTCGTTCCCTGCAGGTTGAGCCCTTGGGTACCAGGGCCGGCTGGAGTTAGGTGGGCCTCTGTCCGAGGTCTTCTGATAGACGAGGAGGAGGTCAGCCAGGGACCAGCAGTGGTAAGAGTAGAAGGTCTGATCTGGACGAGGTAGTCCCAGAGACCAGGGTGCCAAATGGAACGAGAGGAGTTAGGGAGTGCCCAAGTAGGAACAGGCCGAAGCCTGAAATGCCAAGTCCAGAATAAGTATAGCAGAGGCATCGTTGAACAGGCTGGACTCATGGCAGGTGGCAGGCAAGGTAGAATGATAAGGCAAGGCAGAGGTCCGGGAGAGAATCAATAGCGTAGTCAGGCAAGATAGAGGTCCGTCGTGAAGTCAGGAGAATTGGGGGGTGGATCAAGGTCAAAGGCAGTGGCCCATGGCCGCAAAGGAATTGGAGCCAGACACTGGAAAAGGCAAATGAGGGTAAGAGGGCCTGGCCATGGGCCTGCAGCTGCTGGCACAGGCAACAAGGAGAACTCAGCAGTGGGAGAGGAGAATCCTATATTTTCATTTTCACCCAGAGAGGCTTTATATTTTACCTAAGGATAAAGTGAGACTGTGAGGGAGAGATTCACAGATTTATCCATTTTAAATTAATTTATGGATATTATTTGAGAGAGACCTGTACTAAGCCACTTATCCATATTCAAACTATGTCATCACAGTGTCCATCTTCTTTATTGGCACTCTGAAGAGGTCTATACAGTTAACACCCAGGGTCCAGAAGATTTATCTTCTCCCTCGTAATGAGAACCTTCCAACTGGGAAAGAAATAACAAGATAAAATACAGCATTGTCAGAGGCTTAGCCCTAATATTGAGTGAGACCTCTGACTCATTGAGGATTCCCCAAGTTGAGGTTATACAAAGTCTTAGCCTACATGGTTGATGAATTGTGAACACCAGATGTCCTTTTGGTTGAGACTGAAGGGTTTGTAACCTTTCATACCTTGATCTTTTCCATTATTCTCTCCTCTCTCTTTCTGCTGGTACCCAGAATAGGTACTCCTTCTACTGTCCTTTACGCTTTGGTGAATGGATGATACCCTTTGCATTAGTTGGAACAGTTGAAAGAACTAGCCTTCTCAAGATTGAATGAAAAACAAAACTGCAGATGAACTTTCACCAAGGTTTCTCTCCCCTTGGAGAAAAACCCAGAAGTGTAGAGATTTACTGCCTTAGACTTAGGAAAACTCTCTGGTCCAGCTGTTACAACTAGAACCAAAAGTTACAATGGCATGCCAAGTGAACTTCCACAAGGGTAACCAATACAGGATAGGGGGACAAGAGAAAGTTGTCTTCTTTCTCCCATTCCTTATCCTGTAAGCCCCTCACAATCTCTATAGAACTTCTTCTGGGGTTACTAAATAGAACTCTGGACTGAACCATTGAGGCTAATGGGGAAGTGCCATAGAGAATGGTTTAGGCCTTTTACTATTCTGCCACACCATTCACGAGGAAGGACATAATGCTTCTAAGGCTAGCAGTCTGTTACATGGGTTATTGTTGCGGTTTTTTGGAGTCAAGACTGCTACTTTTATAACTGTTCTTATAGAATGTGGAAATGATATTAATAAAAGGTTGATGCAATACATGAAAGAAAATGAGCAATTCTGCTTATTTGTCCAAGACTCATGATAAAGCATTTGCTGTAGCAGGCCCAATGATTTGCAACATCCTATCAGAGTATTTGCACATGCTAACTTATACACAGACTTTTAGGAAATAGATATTTCAGCAAGCTTTTGATTGCGGACAAAATTCATGAGTTATGTTTTCAGTTTAAGAGCGCTTTTATGGGTTGATCCCCAGCATCACAGTCTACTTTTTATGCCATCAAGGCAAGGTGACACAGTCTAGTTTTTGTTGTGTGTGTGTCTTGTTTGTTATGATGATATTAGCTTGCTTTTATGAATGTTACATTCTACCCTGCCTTGAACCATGTAAAGTGTGGGCTATGTTTTTTTTAAATAAATAAATTAAGAAGAACCTGGATAAGATGCAATTGGTTCAAAATGCAGTGGTACATGTTCTGTCTGGTGCTAAATGTTCAGATCAGATCTCACCAGTCTTAAGAAATTTTCATTGGCTGCCTACCAAGAATTGATGCCTTTTCAAGGCTCTTTCTCTGACTTTCATACTCCCAAAGGGCAAAGACCCTGCTTATCTAAAAAATACAGTCATCCATGGAAGCCTTATTGTTTATTCCTCCATTATCTAATGCTAAGTTATAGGACATTTAATGGCTTCATCCCAAAATATTGGAAAAAGATATACTAGGCACAGGTTTCTGGAAATTGCTTCCTGTTTCTTAAGTCTATTAAGACCTGGTTTTTTATTGATAGGTTTTTTAAATTGATATACCTTTAGCTGTCTAGGTGTTATGAACAAAATTGCAATTGACATTTTCAGAGATAGCCTGGGTTTACATTTTTTAGGTGCATTTGGGATTTTTTTGCTGTTATTTTGTTTTGCATTTTATGTATTATGTAGGGTTGTACTTCATTTGTTTATTTATTTATTAGTTACTTTGTTATTGTATCCATCAAAAAAGCACAAACAGAATCTTTTATGCCTTGGACCTTCGGGAAAGGCATTAGGCCAAATAAACTTGTATTGTGTAAATGACAAAAACAATACGTTGTTAGCTTTTTTTTCCCTGTCATTTTGAATGGGAAACAACACAAAATGATATTACAAATATTACTGATATTTTCATGGCATTTTAAAACGATAGCACATCCCTAGTGGGCAGTGAATCTAGGACATCCATAGCAAAGCTGGTTGAGAAATAAAAGCCCCCATGGAACACAGTTCCTTGGTATAAATCATGCAACTCAGATGCAAGCTGAGAGCAGTCAAAATTTGGAAGAGTCTGAACATCTCTTGCAGGGAGAGTAAACCCAGAAGGTTGATATAGAGAAATCAGAAAGAAGGGACAAGACCAATTTCATTCCAGCTGACAAGCTGTATGCTATCAGAAGCATTATTGCTGCTACACCAGAGCCCATCACGAGATAATGAGATACAAAAACAGTCAAACACGAAGCCAAAGAGATCTGCAAACTGATTTGCCAGGAGGGCATCATGGAGGCAGGCGGAATTTAATCTTGTTCTGCCAAGGGATCTGATTGAGCCCTGACAGAAATGACGCCAGGAGGACAGTAGGGGAATGTACTGTAGAAAAGTCGGGCTTAATACAGTGAAAAAAGAAATAATGAACGCAATAGTGGAATGGTACTGTATTTTTCTGAAAACTAGACAATCTGTATAATTTCTTGCCATGAATTATTTTTTTATTAAGGGTTAATTGCATGCAGGTCAAATCTGAGAAGTATCCATATTTTTTTGCTTTTCTTGGACCCACTTTTTTTTTTGTATAATTGAATTGAGTCAACAGTGTACGTACAGCATATGTGACAGAGACAGACAGAGAAACAGGAGTAAGAAAAACAGAATTAAAAACAGTTTGCCTGATCGGTTCATGTTGTGAGTGATGCCATTTCTGATCAGGATCAACATCAACCAGATTCAGTGTGCCTTGGGTAATTTGCTTGGGGTAATCTAGCTTGCCTGGGGTAATTTGCAACACTGTAGCTACTCCTAGGAGCCTAGGGGGAAAATCCTTAAAGAACTACATAAGCTATATCATATAAAGAACATTTTGAATTAATAAAGTGAACACTGCCATTGGCCAGATACACTCTGGACATATATTTATTTATTTATATTTATTTAGGCGTTTTATATACCGTCGTCCCAGAATAAGATCACAACGGTTTACAAAATCATCGTTCATAATCTTGTTTAACAATCACATTCTGTGTCAGCATTCATAATTTAGGTCAATATCAAGGCAGTTATATGTTCTTGCTCATATTCATACATATTCTTGGTCGCCATGACAGCAGATTTATAGACTTCATATTCGTATATTTTCAAAGTCGGCATTACAGCAAATGTGGATTCCAGTTCTACTACCTATACCCTTTACATCATTCATTATTTATTGCTCACTTTGCTACCATTGTTCTTGTACTGACGTTGAAGTTATCAGTATATTGGTATTTTATGTTAAATCATAAGCTTTTCTAAAGAGCCATGTTTTCAGTTCGCGTTTGAAATTCTTTCTATCTGTTATCTGGCGTAATGACTCTGCAAGGGAGTTCCACATCTTGGGGCCTGTAGACCACGAGGAGCCAGAAAAAAAAACATGGTGATGATGTGTAGTGTCATATTATAAAGACAGTGTGGGGTGAGGGAAGCACGTGTTGCCTGCAGTGAGTGGTACAGCTACATCTGTGTTGTCAATAAACAAACGGACTTTGGTTTCCACTGCTGTAAGTACTGCATACCCTCTGCGTGACAAAATGCACTTCAAGCTTAAAACCGAAAGGCACCAACCTAGAGTAATCTCAGACCGAGATGGATAGGATGTTAAAGTAAGTAAGTAAATAAATAAAAAAAGAATGAACAGTACCCGCTGACCATCATTGTGGAAATTAAGCATACCCATGTTAGTAATGCTTTAGAAATAGTGAGACTGACAGACAAGAAAAAAAGCAATAGAGGAGAAAGGCTTGGAGTCAGATTTTCTTTGGACATTTATACTGTATACATTGAATAAAAAAAGATGCTCTCATAAATCTCCCACCATCACCATGGTTCTGGCTTTACACAAAACAGATCTGCAGATTTACGAGACTGGAAACACGCTGTGGCCAAAAATAGAAGACTGAGCTTATAAACATTTTGCATATTTTGTGTTTAATTTGTTGAAAATAGTAGAAAACATGCTCACAGTTGGCATCCAAAAGGCAAATATTAGGAATCCAATCCTTTGATGCATTATGGCTCGCAACAGGATGGTATTGGTTTTTCCAGCAGATAATGTGTGAATTTTTAACGTGGTATAAAAAAAAAAAAAAAAAGTAATGCTACTTAGTCTTTTTATTTCCTGCCTGTTCATTTAAGAAGATAGAGCCAGTCAAACTGACTTAGCTTCCATGATTATTCTGAGGGAGGGGAGCAAAACGCTAAGCAAGCAGGGAAAAAAAAATAGTCTAAAGGTTTCTGATGCCAGCGATATTTTATTGTCAAACATATTTATCATAAAAGGCTAAGCTCAGACTCAATTCAATGCTCAGATTATATAGAGAAAAAGTGAAATCAAAAGTAAAAAAAACTGCATTTGTTTCATATTCACCAATCCAAACGGGCTGGTTCTGGTTTGACAAAATGTGAAATGCCTGTGACAAAGATTGGCTTAGCGTGACGGGCGCGATTCTGCAAACAATTTTTCCGAGCCGGGCATACGTTTCACTAATTGCAGATATTCACGGGAGGGGATTTGTCTTCTATTGCAGAAAAGGATTTTGGGGTTGGCTTGGGGTGGGGGAGCAGCAGGAGATGAAGGGGTTTTTTTTGTACAATTTCAGATTTCATGTTGTAGAGGCCCATGTGCATCTGCCAAGAGCTTGAGCAGATCTACTGGTGTTTTATAGAAACCGGTGGTTTAGTTTAGTTTAGGTTATTTAATTCTTGATTTGACTGCAAAATCATATAAACATCAATGCGGTGAACATAAAACAATGAATGAGCAAATTACATAAAAATTATAAACCGTATAAGAATACAACGTCAAAACCTGACTGAATCAGTTTAACAATAAGATGGAGCAGCAATAACATACAGAAATGAAACCGCATCAAAAACCATAAATCAATATAGATAAAGGATTAGTAGATTAGTAAATGAGTCTGTCTTTAACCCATGACGGGTGAAAAGCAGGAGGTTTTGTTTGCATGACCGGTGGCTGTTACCACGCATCTGGTACCACGCGGGTGAGGGATCTCAGCTTTCCAGAGGATGACTTGCACGGAAAACAAGATGTCTTTCCTGGTTATAAATTGAACTCTTCTATGATTAGTCTGGGCCAATTAGGACACCCCTGGGGTTCGGGCTCTGGCCGAAGCAGAAGCTTGAAAGCCTGATTAGCTCAGGTCTCCTGATACTTGTTCTTGGTAGTAAATGCTGGCACGCATGCTATTGATTTTCATTTAGATATCTTAATGTTTCCAGGCAATCTGAGCTGGGTTCAGACCTGCGACGGCGACCGGACAGTGATCTGCCAACATTTTTTTTTTTTTTCCCCACCACTGTGTTTCATTTTGCCCAAAACGTGACTGCCTATCAATCGTTGGCGTGTGTGCAAACGCTGCTCCTGCCCTTTTTTTTCTGACATCCTATTACCACCGGGTAGTTGTCTAGTCAAACAGGAATAAAAATTACGCTGCAAACATCATAAGTTAGGCTTGATTTGTCGAGCAAGAAGCCTGACAATTCCCTAAGAGTTATATACCTCGGCCTCACTGAAAAACCGGCCTTGTTATGACTCTGGTATGTCTATAAAGATTGTTCATTTCGTATAAGACGGCTACCTGCACTGAAAGGCCTGGAAGGAAGAATGATGCTGGCTATAAATATATAAGAGGAAAATCTATCTGTCTGCCTGCACCCCCCACCGCCCCCTCCCAGCTTCGTGCTGTTAGCAAGTCACACGCCGCTAGCCCTGATGCCGTTCCCCCGGCGGCAGGGGGAGCGCTCCTGCGGCCACCTTTTCACTTTCATCTCCAGGCCCCCACCGGATTAAAGCACGCCGCCGTCTCTCTCTCTCCCTTTTTTTTTGTCACACCAGATAAAAGCAACGGAGTGTGACCGCCCGCCACTGCATTGCACTCTGCCCACCAGGAGCACGCTAATGATAATGAAAACCTATACTGCGCCGCGTTTAGACTGAACGCGAGGGGTAAGGCTGTCTGGTGTCAGGCTTGGGCAACAGTTAAAATGTCACGAAAGATAAATAGAAATTATTAGGATTGGTTGGGAAGCACTTATATTTATTTATTTTGTTAAGGGCGAGAGAGTTGGAATAAGATCCTCTTAAAGAGGCATTATCAGCCCCTTAAATCTAAATTCAGGTTTGCCGTGCAGCTGAAATGATTAAGCAATCTTCACGCATCTCATTCAGGTCATAAAAGATTTAAACCTCCTTTCTGCTTTTTTTTTTTTTTTTTTTGCTCAGAAACTAGCAGGCTAACACATTGCTATGAAAAGGGCTTGGCTGGTGGTAATTATTCGGTTAACTGATGGTTATTTTATTCCAGGAAAGCTCCAGTCCTCACAAAAACAAACATTAGGCGTGCACACGCAGGTAGACGACAAAACTCAAGCCTAATAAATGAAAGTATGAGACAAAATATAGCCACAGTTCAAGTTTCAGGCGATTTCCAGTGTGCCAATTAAATAAAAAACCCCAAACAAATGTTTTTAGGAAATATACTTTCAATAACTATTCCAAAAAATTGCTTATATAATATTTATGTTTGTTGATCAGAAATGCTTAGGGCCTGATTTTCAAAAGCATTTTCACACTTAAAACTGGGTTATGCACATGCAAATTCACTTTCCCTGTATAAGTGGGCGCTTGAAAATTGTTACAATATATACCGTTGAATTGTCAACAGGTTTTACACGTGTTAAGTGGACTTAAGGCAGGTAAATGGCTTTTGAAAATTGCTATGATAGTATGTTACATTGGCAAGTGAACGTCTTTGAAAATTCACCCGTTACTGTGTTGTTTTCAGCAGAGTTCTGGGGCACATGGAGGTAAAGGGGTCTGTTTGTCAAGCCACAACATGTGTTATCACACCTTATTTACTGCAATGATCCTTATTTGCATCAGGACCTACTTACTAATAAAGCAACGTTACCACGCATAGCAACTTGAAAAATAGAGCACCAAAGGCAACTTGCTCGAGGCCACACAAAGGGGATCAGTAAGCTCATATCCCAGATCGTCTCGTGTGCTGAGACCACCGCCATGTGTTTTGTGCCCCTGCTTCTGGTGGGATTGCCAACTGCCTCCACCTTCTTTCAGGGTGGATCGATCCAGGGCTGGTTTTACTTCCATTACAGTCCTGCTTTTCTCAGGGAGATGAATGGAGTAAATCAAAACTACAAGTCCAAGAATGCAATAGGATCAAGCCAGGACAGGATCAGCCTGGTCTGGAAAAATGGAGCCAGTGGGGCAACCCCCGACTTCTAGAGTTCACCACTGTTAATGGATGTCATGTAATGCTTCAGAAAATGTTTTGTTTCTTGCTATTTTCTCGCATCCCCTATTATTTTGGCAGTGCCGATGTGCCTCTCCGATCTTTGTTTGCTGCAGTGTCTACGTTAAGCCTTCATTTATCTTAATTTTGTGACTGGTATGGTTTTAATTTTTAAGCAAGCATATGTTTATTGGAAGCCTAAAAAAAAAAAAAAATCTGGATTTTTTTTTCTTCTTCTTCTTCTTTTTATTGAAAAAGTTTCCCTTAAATAAGAATTATGAACTTTGTGGCAGGATAAAATATTAAGGAGATAGAAATCTGCAGCCAAGATGAAGTACTAGGGACAGCCTGCTGGCTGAATTATCGAGTGCTTGGTTCAGAGCTGGAGGACTATAGTCTTAAAACATGAGAACCTCACTCAGTAGTAAATACTGACATTAGAATTGTGGAGTGCTTTAGCAGACAAGGGACTGGAGATTGGTGTCATAACCATTACACTATACCCAATCGTTCCCTATAGAGATGTGTGAAGAGGCAAACATTTCATTTTGGCTCATTTATTCATTTCATAGGTAGCAATGATTTGTTTGCCTTGATTCAGATTTAAAAAAAAAAAAAATCATTTATTTGTTCAATTTGTTCATTCATTTCCCATTAAAGTCAAAGGGTCAAGCAATGGAGCCTGTTTTGGGCTCCCGAATTGCTGTTTTCTAACGATTCCTAACGAAACTTGAGGATGGACATCATGAGAAGGGGCAGTGCGACGCACCAAGACTGGGTCATCGTGGCACCAAAAGTGGCACCAATAGCCTAAGGAAGCATAAAGGGGCCACGTGGTACCAGCAGGGGCAGGAGTTTTCCAAGGCACTGCAGAAGGAACAAAGCAGCAGCAGCAAGAGTATCCAGAACGCCCCAAGGGTCCAAAAGAGGGGCAAAGGACACCAACAACATTGGCATGACACCCCCCGACCCCCACCCCAAGGAAGCACGAGAGAGGCAAAGCAGCAGCAAGTGTGGCATGAATAGCTCAAGGTATCGCGAAAAGGAGCAAAGCATCAAAAGTGGCAGGAAATACTCCAGGGCACCGGAGGCTAAGACGCTACTGACTAGGGGCTCCCAATGTTTTTTTCAGCCGCTAGCTGTTCACTATACTGTGATTCAGAGAATCCAGGACGCAAGTCTTCTGAATCTGTATTTGCAGATACTGCATTATTGCCTGAGAAGCAGTAGTCATGGAGGAGCGCAGTCCTGGTTTTCGGTGCTATACTTTTGTATGCTCCTTTCCTTTTAATGTGGTATAATCCGTCAAAAGCTAAATATGGATGACACCAATAGTCGGTAAGAACTGTAGGGGAAAGAGTTTGAAGAAAAGTGCAAGAGGGCATGAAACCATTAAAGGTTACTGGGTAAGGTCTGTGTAAAGCAAGACCAAGAACTTGCAAGTACCATAAGGGAAGGGAATTTGGAAAGAACCTCGAAGACTCCTGGAGCAGAGAAGGAACCACTGAAAGGCATCGAGTGTGGCTTGGGGCAGCAGCAGTGCTGGCATTTAAAATCACAAATGGTAGGTGCAGAGCCTTCCAGCAAGAACTGTGGCATACAGGGCACAATATGTACAGCGAAAGCTGAGTCAGGAAGGAGAATGGATTTAAAATCCCAAGACGCCAAGAGGGACAAAGGAGTACCTGTTGCGGTCCCGGGCCATGTCCCGGTCCCTCCTCCTACCTTGGAGATGGCCCGGGCTGTTTCAGGGCCTCCTCGGGCCTGCAGAGCTCCCAGCGTGTCTCTCCCTCCTCGGGAGAGACGCCGACGATCCGCCGCGGCTGGCCCCGCCCCCTAGGCGCGCACGCGTGCAGGGGCTCCGGATTTAAAGGGGCCAGCGCGGGAAAGGAAGCTCAACCCTCCGGATGACGTCAGACACTGCAGGGTTATTTAAACCCTGCAGCTCACCTAGAACCTTTCCTTGCAACAAGGTTCCTCTGTCTTAGAGTGTCTAGTTGCTCCTTGTCCTGCGTCTTCAACTCCGTCTTCTGATTCCTGGCTTCTGACCTCGGCTCCGTCCACAACTCCACTTCAGCTTGACCCTTGGCTCCTGACTCCGTCTTCTGATTCCTGGCTTCTGACCTTGGCTCCGTCCACGACTCCGCTTCAGCTTGAACCTTGGCTCCTGACTCCGTCTTCTGATTCCTGGCTTCTGACCTCGGCTCCGTCCACAACTCCGCTTCAGCTTGAACCTTGGCTCCTGACTCCATATTCTGATTCCTGGCTTCTGACCCGGCTTCGTCCCTGGACTCCGACTTTGGTTTCATCCACCACTTCAGGTATCCGGTACACATGGCCTCGAGGATTCTCCTAAGTTCCAGCGGCTCGGGCTCTCATGGGCTCCTCCCGGGGGAGCCGTGGGCTTCCGAGGGTGAAGACTCTTCCGTCTCCTGGGCCCAGCCACCCTCTTTGTCTCGCTCGCCGGATGCTGCTTGGATCCTTGGTCGCATAGGGTCCCGCCTATGTCCAAGAGGCCCGGGTCCCTATGGGCTCCTCCTGGGGGGACCTCGGGCTTCCAGTGGTGAAGTCCTCTCCAGGATCTCTTCAGCACCGCTTCCCGGCTGTGACACTTCTGTGGGTTCCCACAATATCCCATCCATAGTCTCAGCTGGCCCAACGGTCCATGACCATATCAGTTTGGAAAGCCATGGACCCGGCAGATCTTGCAGGCTTGAAAGCCATCCCGGGTATTGCCCAGAGGCTGCAACAGCAGCAAACTTGCCTCGACTCCCTGATGGCGACCGTGCAGGGATTAGCCAACTGTGTTGGCGGAGCCACTGCTTCCAGTTCCTCGGTACCTGAAGCTGGGACCAGTTCTGGACCAACAGCACCTATACAGATGCCAGTACCCTCACACTTTTCAGGAGATGCCAAGCTTTGCCGAGGGTTCCTGAACCAGTGCTATATTCAATTCAACCTCCTTCCGCTTCAGTTTCCGACGGACCGGGTCAAGACGAGCTTTATTGTCTCCCTGCTGGACGGGAGACCTCTGGCGTAGGCCTCCAACCTCTGGGAGCATCAGGACTCTCGCCTGGGCAACCTGGTACAGTTCGTCACCGCCTTTCGGCGGGTCTTCGATGAGTCCTTCCGCAGACCTACTGCCGCATCAGAACTGCTCCAGCTGCGGCAGGGTAACCGGCCTTTGGTGGAACACGCTGTAGACTTCCAGACTCTTGTCGCCGAATTGAACTGGGGAAGTGACAGCTTGCACGGCATCTTTTGGAAAGTCTCTCCTCAAGACTTCAAGATGAATTGGCGGCCAGAGATCTCCCGGACGACTTGAACGATCTCATTGATCTAGCGGGCCGTGTGGACCGCCACATCCAACGCCGGTTCTGGGAGAAGAGCTTGGCTCATAAGCCTGAGAACTCTGGAACCACTCCTTGCCGAAACGGGCACTCCTCGTCTGCCTCTCCGGGGCCTCAAGACACCGAACCCATGCAGGTGGGCCGGGGACCTATCTCTCAAGAAGAAAGAAGTAGACGCTGGTCCCTTGTGCCTGTACTGCGGTGGCAAGGGCCATTTTCTTGCCCGCTGTAGCAAGCGTCCGAGAAACGCTCGGACCTAGGGACAGTCGGGGATCTAACCCTAGGACACACCACTTCTGACTCCCCGTGCACCCTTCCGGTGACCTTACTCCTCCCAAATGGAGGCCCTGATCGACTCTGGAGCCGGGGGGGGGGGGGGGACGTCATACTCAAGGACTTGGTTCAGCAACTCCAGATTGGGGTTCAACCCCAACGACCCCCTCTCTGTGTATCTTCCATTCAGGGGAGACTTCTACCAGGCACCATCGCTACCTGCACCAAGCCTCTCACATTACACACTGGCATTCTGCATCAGGAGGAGATCTCCTTCCTCATCCTGGAGAAGTCCATGCATCCGGTCATCCTGGGGCTACCTTGGCTGCTGAAGCACTCTTCTGTAATTGCGTGGGACACCCTCCAGGTGGCGTCCTAGGGCTCCTCGTGCTTCGACTCCTGTTTGCCCACTGTCCCACGACCACCAGTACCTCTGCTGACGACCTCTTTGGTACTGCCACCCCACTACCAGGACTACCCGATGTCTTTTCCAAGGAAAAAGCTGAGATCCTCCCGGAGCACCGTCCCCTTGACTGTGCGATCAACTTGCTCCCGGGTACCACACTGCCATGAGGGTGGTTATACCCATTGTCCCTTCCTGAGATGCAGGCCATATCCGCCTATATCAAAGAGAACCTGGACCGAGGATTCATTTGACCCTCCAAATCCTTGGCTGGAACAGGGTTCTTCTTTGTAGCCAAAAAGGACGGTTCCCTTTGACCCTGTATAGACTACCGAGGCCTGAACAGCATCACCCGCTGTGACCGGTACCCTCTGCCCTTGATCCCAGAACTCCTGGATAGACTCCAGGGGGCCAAGGTCTTCACCAAATTGGATCTCCATGGGGCCTACAATCTGGTGAGGATTCGCTCCGGTGATGAATGGAAAACCGCTTTTAATATGAGGGATGGCCACTACGAATACTTGGTCATGCCCGTCGGTCTTTGCAACGCCCCTACGGTTTTTCAAAACCTCATGAATGAGGTTCTAAGAAAGATGTTATATACCTCTGTAATTGTCTACCTTGACGATGTGCTATTATATTCCAAGGACTTGGAGACGCATCGTCACGAAGTCCGCCAAGTGCTGCGGAAATTGCGAGAGATTCGACTACATGCAAAACTTGAGAAATGCCAATTCGAGCAGGAATCGCTGCCCTTCCTTGGGTATATTGTATCCTCCACGGGATTCCGTATGGTCACGGCCATCAAAGATTGGCCTCAACCGATGGGAATTAAAGCACTCCAGCGGTTTCTCGGGTTTGCCAATTTCTATTGGCAATTCATTCCCCATTATTCCCAGATGGTAGCTCCACTGACGGTGCTCTCCAGGATGGGGGCCGATGCCAAGAACTGGTCAGAGCCGGCCATATGGGCCTTTCAGGATTTGAAGTCCGCATTCCTCCAGGACACCTGCCTTCGCCACCCTGACCCTCAACGTCTGTTCATCGTGGAGGTCGACGCCTTCGACATAGCCGTCAGGGCCGTGCTAAGCCAATTGTCCAACGGAGGCAAATCCCTGCTGTGTTCCTGCTACTCACACAAGTTCACACCCGCAGAGAGGAACTACGGCATCGGAGATAAGGAGCTGCTAGCCATCAAATTGGCTTTCGAAGAATGGCGTCAATGGTTACCGGGCGCCCAACACCCAGTAATCGTTTACACAGATCACAAGAACCTGGAATATCTGTGTCGTGCCCAGCGTCTTATTTATTTATTTTTATTTATTTATATTCTTTTTTATACCGAAGTATAGCTGAGTGCCTTCACCCTGGTTTACAGTGAAACAACTTCATACAGAGAACGTGTTATACAACTTCATACAGAGAACTAGTTATACAACTTCATACAGAGAACGAGTTATATGTAAAGGATAATTATAGATAATAACTATAACATCTCGGCAAAAAGGCAGAGTAGAACAAGTTATCAGTAGGCAATATATAACTTAAGTAAATAGAAAAAGTTTTGTTACAGAAATCAAGAAGTGGGATAAGTCAGGATTTGTCATATCAGTCTGTGAATGATTGTCTAAACAACCATGTTTTTAGTTCTTTTTTGAAGGTTTTGGGATCCCTGATAGAGCTTAGGTATCCTGGAATAGAGAGTCTTAATCCACGGCAGGCATGCTGGTCACTCTTTTTTAGCCGTTTTAGCCCTCCGGTACCGACCAGCGTCCAAGAACATCCGGGCGGATGCCCTCTTCCACACGACGGAGACTGAAGATACTATAACCCGCCTCAGTACATTCTGGACCCAGCCTTCCCCAGTTCCCTCCCAGTCCCCTCCAATTAAGGAACGGACTGGGAGGGAACTTCCCTATCCCCTACCCTAACCTCCCTTCCCCTTCTCCTCTGCTCTCCTCCCCAACCCCTAATTCCTACCTTTCGCCTTTTTTATTTATTTCACAACTTACTTTAGGGCAGACCTGAAGTAAGTTGCGCGTGCTGGCAGAGCCACAAATGGCCGCTGTACCAGTGGCCTCCAGCCCCGCCCCTCCCCACCCCCTGGATTGCCCCTCCCTGCCCCCGGGATCGCCCCTTGGAAGAGGCCTGGCTCTGTGCGCATAACAGGGGTTATGCGTGCGGCCGGGCCCCTTCTAAAATGCACGTGGCATGCACAAGGCCCGGCCGTTTGCATAACCCCCAGATTTTATGCGTGGGGGGGTTTAAAATTTGGCCAATACTGTATACACATGTGCCCTGGTGCGTGCCTAGAGACACTGAAATTTTATAACATGCGTGTACATATGCACCTAATTTTAAGGTTGGGCACGCCCAGCAGCGTAAGTCACCTTACGGACATGCAACCGCTTGTATTTTAAAACAGACACATGTCTAGCTGAAGACCAGTTTCACCAGTTTGTCCACCAGTTTGCCCAGTGTTCTCCTACATCCTCCGAACCCCTCTAGTTCTTTAGTCCACACTCCCCCCCCCCCCCCCCCCGCCCAGTTACCCCAGAACCTTGAAACCTCTCACAGTTGCCTGTAACATTTGTTTTTCTTAACTTCCACCTCCTTCCTAGCAGAAGTAAAGTTATGCGGGACTGGATCTGGGTGCACACCCAGTTATGTAGGTACTCGTGCAAATATCTCTTGGCCCTGCAATGCCCACGCCGCTCCCACACCATGCCCACACTACATGCATGTGGGTGGCTTATAAAACCGGGTGGACATGCAGTGGTGTACGTCCAGCTTTGAAATTTTACCTTAAAGGTTTGTTGCCTCTTAACTTGGCCCAGTGTTGTTCCACTTCACCTATCTCCTCCCAGCCTTCTAGCTCCTCCTCGAGCTACATTGCCATTTTGACAAGTCTGTGTTTTGAAATCCAGGACCTTGATCTTCATGTGACTCCCCTTCCACTTACATATATATTTGTTTCTAGATATGTTATTGACCAAAGTCTGAATTACAGTGGTTTGTTTTAGAAAATGATTTTAAAGTTTCCACTCTGGAAGAAAAGTTGGCTAGGGTCAGGCCACAGTATCCAGTTATCTTAATACTTCGTTATGAAAGAATTTTTGGTTTCTGTTACATTTGGCATCAATCTTAAAGAATCCGTGAAACAGGATGAGCTCAGCTCAGCTTACTGAGATATAATAGTTTTCTCCTGCATGCAGATTTCTAGCAGAGGAGTTGTCTCCTGTTGATGCCTTTTTTTAATCAAAAGCAGCAAATTCAGTACTTTCACTTAATAATGCATATTTTAACTTTTCAAGAAGGGGGAGGTTCTGGACTACAAGATCCTGTTTTAACTTCTACAAGATTTTTCAGGAGTATTTTAAGTAAATTTGGAGCAGGTCAATCAGAATCATCCAGCAGCATAATGGCATAGAGATACATCATACAAATGTGTGCATGGAAGAGCAAATAGAAGGAGCCCTCTGCATTGGTTCTGGAGAAACCTATCAGGTCTTGAAAGCTCATGCACTAGAACATCAGTTTTTGTTGGTCATTTAAAAGGTTTCGCAACCATTCTAGCACATAATAAAAATATAAAAAGATCAGAAACAGAGCGGTTACAGAGTCAGCATTTGTAATTAGGCCCGATATGGGGAGAGTGGAAGCACAATAGCTTCAGATTCATAGCCATACCTGTGTTTTTGGTACTTGGGGAAAGCAATGAGTATTTTTTCCATTGATATGCAGCAGGCTGAATTAGCCATGCTGTCTGGGTAACATCATCCGATGGCACGGGGCGGAGCTGTCTCTTCAAACTAGCAGAGCTTTGCTCCAGGGAGCACGCGCAGCAGTTCCCGTGCGATTGCTTGTAGCTAGATCTATTCAGTTTGTTTTATTCCACACTGCGTACGGACATGTGGAAAACTGTCTCTTCAATAGAGCTCCTTGAAAATTTTTTACTTCGCGTCAGAAATCACCAAAAAAAACAAAACACTTTTAAGTGCTACCATGTCAAAAAGGCCCAGATTCACGTACTGCTCATGTGGACACGTCATATCTCTCGCAGATGGCCTCAACTACTGCTGCCTCTGACTGGGCCCTGACCACAACCAAGCCAACTGTCAAGGACTGCGGGAGAGCGTCTCCACAAGCCCAGAGGCAATGTGCCGAGAAAGTTGCCTGTTTAAGGGAAGAGGAGTCGGCGTCAACAGGGGAGCAGGAAATTTCTTCCATTTCAGAGGGTTTTGTTCCATCTCCCAGAAAAATGGATGGCAGATCAACTCAGTCCTCCCTGGGGCCTAATTACACCACCCCATCCTCTACCAATGAGCCATGTCGATGGGCCCACCAAAGACGCCACACATGCCGGCAAAGCCTAAGACTCAGTGCCCCAAGCTTCAGATAGCTACGGCAGTGCAGAAGAAGGTGGCGGCGCACACTGTATCAAAAGGCATGCAAGCTGCTTTGAAAACACAAGGCGCTTCGAGACCTAGAGAACCAAAAGGCGTGGGACATGAGAAGCCAAAGCGCATGGTGGCACATTTTATTTATTTATTTTTTATTTAAAAACTTTTCAATATCGTCGTTAAGTTAGATAACCATCACAACGGTTTACAGAAGGGCACGATAATGAACAATATGGGTGGTATAAATTACAAATTAATCATGTGCCATCATAGTACGATAACAATTTAAAATAATAAACTAAGTGTGTAAGTTAAGCCTGTTTGTTAGGAACATATTAGGCGGTTTGATTTTAACATTAATATGTTTGTGTAGGTTAAAAATAACAACTTCTAGTTTGGTGCGTCCTTATCCATGATGTTCTGTAGCAAACTGCACAAGATGCACTGAGGTGCACAGAGCACAATGCACTGAAGCAGGTAGGCTGCAGTGCACCGAAGCACAAGGTGCACACCGCATCGAAGCACATTTCTCATGGGGAACCAAAGCAGATGACATACAGCGGTTCAAATCCAAAGGTGCACAGTACACAGAAACACTGACGCAGAAGGGAGCTGGTAAGATGTGGATGCCACATCACTCGAAGGAAGGTTTGCAGCAAGCTGGTCATGTCTCAAGAGACTCATCTACAGCAAAAAAAGGGTCAAATCTTTGGAGACCTCAAAGTGCCCAATACTGCAAACATCACTCGTAGTTCTACCAGTTCTGAAAAATACCAAGATATAAGAAAGAGAGGCTTCTGGGCCCACCCTTCTTTTACATTCCATACAAGTTCAAGAATGGAATACGCCGTCTGATCAGGAATTATCCTGTCTATCACTGGTGAGACCTCAATCCAGCGCCTCCTTGGATTCATCCCAGAGTAGTAGGCAGGTCTTTTCTGGACTCTCTGCAGCATCCCAATGAAAGATGGATTCTTCCCATCTTCAAGAAGAGCTACAGCCCAGACACAGAGAGTTCTGGCAGGAACTTTCACCTCTCTCAATGTTTCAGCCTATATACTCTTCTATACTTGTGCCATTTCCTCAGTATCCAAGGGGTCTACTCCCTACAACCCCATTACCAGTATTCCATCCTTCAGGGGCTCTCTTCCCTTTCTGGGAAACCCCCTCTGGGGACACCAAAGGATCAGGTTCAGAATACAATACTGGAAGAAAATGTCTCACTATTCTCCCTGAGTATCCAGTCTAACCAGGCAATGGTCAAATTACAAATATCCTTAGAAATTTATTTACATTGCTACAACCTCAGATGCAATGTCTGGTTTTCCCACCGCCATATCCTAGCAGTCCACCATCAGAGGGGAATGCCCACACACTCCACAGAACCAGATACTTCTCCATACAAGGTTCCGAAATCCCCAGTCTTGGAAGGTTTATCCCCTTCACCTATTCTGAATGGGGAACATAGCCCAATCCCCTCTCTGCAGACTGAGATCCCATCTGATGAATCACCAGAAAACTAATAGTTCAATGGGAATTCCATCAGATCTACCAGAAGAGCCCTCCAAGCACACTTCTCCACCAAAGGACCTCATATACTCCCATTTTATGGAGAAATTGCGAACAACTTTAAATGCAGAAGTCCAAAGAAAGCTGTTTGGACTTGCTGAAATTGTGGACCAAAACTAAAAGACTTATAAATTCCACTACCTTGTGAAACAACTGGGTGCTAAGACTGTGTTAAGCCATGGGGTTCCGGTGGCTTCACAGATAAGGGTCTGGCTGTGGAGACTAGGTGAAGAGGGGGTTTGAGGCCCTGGTCGGGAGAACACTTGAGAATTACCCCAGAGAAGTAAATTAGAACCCATGATCACAAAGAGGGCTACAAAACCCGTTAGCCATGCTTTCAGAAGACAGGGACAGGCAGCAAATCCCAGGACAGAATCACAAAATGGTGCTAGAAGTGGGATGCTGAAACCATCTTCCTAAGGCTTGGGAGCAGAACAGGATGACCCAGATATTGCTGTGTTTCTTTTGGCTCATTCCATCGGACCCTGGAGGTAAAAGTACCTGAAGAAAGGGGGGCCAACACCTGCCAGAAAAGGGCAGGGACAAAAAAAAAAAAAAGGAGAGAGGTACCGCTCTTGGTTTGGTGGTCTTGTCTGTTTATGTCTTGCAGAAGGATGGCCTCCAAGGAACTACTGAAATGGGCTGTAGAAAAGATGCAGAACCAGCAAGCCGCATCAGCTCAACTTCTCCAACATGCCTTGGACCCGCAGGCCCACCAACAGCAGCCATAACTACAGCTTCTAGATAGCCTGATGAAGGGGATCGAGACAATGGTTATTAGCCTGGGACAGTCAAGAACACCCTCGGACCAACAGCCAGCAGGAGGGACTGATGGTGGACCAAGGAATCAGTGGCCTTAGCCTTACCAAACTAGGGCCTGAAGATGATCCAGAGGCCTTCATCCCTACCTTTGAGAGGGTGGCCAGTGCTGCTGCCTGGCCCCAGGCTCAATGGGCCATAAGGCTGGACCCCTATTTGACAGGCAAAGCCCAAGCGGCATACCGTAGCTTGGATACAAACCAAGCCCTGGAGTACCAGGAATTAAAAACGGCCATCAAAGACCGTCTCACACCGGAGGCCTATCGTAAACAATTTTGAGGCCATGTGTTTAAAAAGGGGGATTGACCTCGGGCCGTAGCCCAACAATTACAAGAGTGGGCTTTCAAATGGCTACAGGCTAATGAACATTCTCCACAGGAATTAATCCTGTTGATAGTCATGGAACAGTTTTTGACTATATTGACTCCCCCTTTAAAGCTGTGGGTCACCAGACAAGGCCCTACTAATCTGGCCGAGGCCAACAAGTTAGCCGAGCGCTACCTGGAAGCAGATGAGGATCTGTTCCCAAAGGAAAGTCACTCCAACACCAAAAAGCCAGATAGACGGAAAGAAGAAGATAATAAACCCCCCAAATGGGTTTTTCTTCTGGGGCTGCAAGCACAGTCAAGGAAGGGGCCTCCCCTTTTTGGGACGGAAAAGTCCCTCCCTTGAGTCTACCAGTCTATATCGGTGTTTTGCATGTGGTGAGACCAGACATTTCCAAAAAGACTGCCCAAAGATAGACTTCTCTTTTTCTGGAGCAGGGTTAGTATTAGAAGCGGAAGGAGTAGGGGATGGCAAGCCGATAGAAATGCAACCCCCACAAAGGGTAGTTCGCATTAGATGCAGAACTCTCACAGCTTGGGTCAATATGGGGAGTAATCAAACCCTGATGTCCAAACCGTTGGCCTGATCGTTGGGGTTACACAAAAAAAAAATAAGGTTTTGGGGGAATTGTTACAGTGCGATGTGTACATGGGGATAGGAAGCCCCAAATCACTTATTGGGCCCCCGTTGCTTGGGACGGGCAGACCCACCTAGTTCGTATAGCAATAATAGAGTATCTTTCTTTTCCCTTATTACTAGGAAGGGACTGCTTACATAAATTCGGAAATATCCTGTGGGGGAGGGGAGGGGGGGACTTATGGGTCTCAACTAGGGCCCAGCAATACTTGAAATCGGAATCCGAGGAACTTCGCCTAGAGAATCTCTTCCCCTTCTCCAATCCAGAGGTTCTGGGGAGGCCAGGAAAAGACCGGAAGAGTCGCGTCACCCGAAAGGGTGAAAAGTGGAAAGGGGTATTACGTCCCAGAGACATAGAACCTTAGGAAAAGAGGTAATAGAACAATTCCTCCACTTTAAGGAACAGTAGCAGAGTGACAGGACATTGCAAGAGGGTTGGGACTGAGCCCGAGATATGGAGGGAAAGGACACCAGGCCTTTCCCTCCATATCCAAGTTGGAGGTCAGGGACCTCCAAGGGGAGGAAAACGGGACCTGGCAGCTAGTTGTTCCCAAGCTTTTCCATGAGGCCCTCCTGAACCTCACCCACACACACCCATTAGTGGGATCCTTAGGGGAGCAGAGCACGGGTGCACTCCTGTTGCGGTATTTCTTCTGGCTGAAAATTTATCAAGACGTCCACCACTTTTGCCGGTCCTGTCCACAGTGCCAGTTGGTACCACGTCTGCCCCAAAAGGTACCCCTAGTGCCTCTGCCCACCATAGGTCAACCATTGGAATGAGTTACTATGGACATTGTAGAGCCATTAGATCACATGTCTCGGAGACATCAATATATCCTAGTTTTGATAGACTATGCCTCTCGGTTTCCCTGGGCTATTCCCCTAAGGAACACTATGGCCTGAACAATTGCTCAGGAGGTAATACAAATATTTTGCATGGTGGGGTTTCCCAGGGAGATCCTAAAAGATAGGGGCACTAATTTCATGAGTAAATGGTTACAGAGCCTATAGAGACTGTTCGGCATCTGACAGTTGAAAACAGCTGCCTATCATCCCCAAAGTGATGGTCTGGTTGAGAGATTCAACCAGACCTTGAAGTCGATGATACAGAAATCCAATGGGGAAGGAAGCAAAGACTGGGATACTTTACTCCCATTCCTGCTATTTGCAGCCTGGGAAGTTCCCCAGGCATCACTAGGTTTCTCTCCTTTTGAATTAATGTTTGGGTGACAATCCTGGAGCCTGCTTACAATAATCCAGGAATTTTGGTTTAGCCACTCCAGGGAAGATGAAGTCCCAGTAAGGGAATATGTCCAACAGTTGGGGTGTAGAATCAGAGAGTGCTAGAGGGAATTTAGAACAAACCCAAACCAGACAGAATTGATCAGTTGGCTCATGTTAGGAGTTTCCAGGAAAAGTACAAAGTACTAGTTCTGTTGCCCACATCTACAAACAGACTCCTGGCTAAATGGAAAGGCCCTTTTTTGAATAAGAGGAAAATTGGGGAGTTAGACTTTGAAGTAGCAATGGGAAATTGGAAGTCACTGGTCTTTCATGTAAATCTACTGAAGCCCTGGGTTAGTAGGGAAGGCCTCATAGCCGCAGCCTCCGACAGGGATGAGTAGTTAGGTCCCACTATTCATGAAGGGCCAGGGGAGGAATGGGTTAAACTGGGCGAGTCTCTCTCCTCATCCCAACGCCAGCAACTCGAGCAGCTAGTAGCACAGTTTAGAGATGTATTCTCTCCAATACCCAGAAAATCAAGAGTATGGTCTCACAGAATCCTAACTGACTCAGGGAAATTGGTAAGGCAGAAACTCTATGGCTTCCCAAAGCCAAGAAAGAACTGGTAAATAAAGAAGTGGAGGACATGCTAAAGTTAGGGGTTATCAAAGAATCGGAATGCGAATGGGCAGCCCCGTTATTCTTGTCCCAAAGGTTTTCTATAGATTTCCACCAGGTGAATGCCATTTCTAAATTTGATGCATACCCCATTCCCAGGGTGGAAGATATAATTGAGCAATTGGGAATGCTCAATATCTATCCACCCTGGATTTAACAAAAGGATATTGGCAAATCCCTCTGGAACCAGAATCAAAGCCAAAAACAGCCTTCATTACCCCAAAAGGGTTGTTCCAATTTACCCTACTCCCTTTCAGCTTATAGGGAACTCCCGCAACCTTTCAGAGACTTATTAAACAAATTCTGCGGCCCCACCAGACCTTCGTCACAGCTTATTTAGATGATGTCGGAATCTTCTCATCCAACTGGTCCGGTCACCTAGCCCACTTGAGAAACATTTTACAGGCCCTGCATACAGCCAGGCTCACTGCAAACCCAAAGAAGTATGTGTTAGGCTGCAAGGAGGGTCAGTACCTAGGGCATATCGTAGGGAATGGAAAGGTAAAACCCATCCCCTCAAAGTAGAGGCAGTATTAACTCTCCCCAACCCCAAAACTAAGAAACAGCATTCTTAGGGATGGTAGGATACTACCAGAAGTTTCTCCAGGCTTTTGCCAAGATTGCCGCCCCATTAATGGACCTCCTAAAAAAGAATCAGCCAAACCAGGTTACATGGCAGTGTGACCAGGAAACAGATTTCCTGATCTTGAAGGAAAGCCTGTGTTCCCATCCCATCCTCCATACTGCTGATTTTTCTCACCCGTTCACCCTTCAAGCTGATGCCTCCAGTGTGGGCCTTGGGGCCTTTCTCAGCCAAGGGGAGGGGCCAGACGAATATCCATTTATGTACTTAAGGCGAAATCTCTCTGCGGCCAAACAGAAATATTCAACTATGGAAAAGGACTGCTTAGCCATTAAATGGGTAGTTGAGAGCCTTCAGTATGATCTATTGGGGCAACCGTTTCGCCTAGTGACTGACCACACATCGCTGACATGGTTAGGCCAAATGAAAAACACTAACGCCTGTCTTATGACATGTTACCTGGCCCTATGGCCCTATCAATACACGGTTACACATAGGGCTGGAAAAGAACATGGTAATGCCAATTTCCTGTCTCAGGAGGGGCCTGGAACCTCAACAGAGGACCGCGCGGTTCCTCAACAAAGGGGAGAGATATGTGATGGAGTGTATGTCTCCAGGCTGATTATTAGAGAATCAATGGGGGAAAAGAGGGAGGGTAAAGAGAACCAGCCTTTCTCACAGAGAGTGGTTTCTTCCACCAAGAAAGTCCAGAAAGCAGTTGCAGCTGTTGGAAGGGGGCAGGCAGGACAACTGAACCAATCAGGATAGTACAGGGGAGGGGCATAGTGCCTATAAAAAGGGACCCTCGTGAGACCTACTTCAGTTTCCCTCGAGAGGCTCAGAAGGCGACAAGGACTCCCCATGGAAAGAACTCTTGGAGCAGTAAAGGCTGGCGGGAACAAGAATCTTAACCCTCGAAAGGAAAAAGCAAGGTTTGCTGGCATTTATTTTTCTTTGGAATTTGTTCTTCTGTTTTCCATTTGGACTTGCTGAAATTGTGGACCAAGACTAAAAGACTTATAAATTCACTACCCTGTGAAACAACTGGGTGCTAAGACTGTGTTGTATTTCTTTTTTTTCATTTTATCCCAAGTTAAATGATTTTAATACATGCTTAAACTGTTTAGTGAACATTAAATCCAAATTATGCACACTAAATGGTTTTAGTGCCTGCTAGATGGTTTCAGTATGTGCTAAATATTTTTAGTGCCTATTAAACATGCACTAAAACAAAAAGAAGCAAAATAAAACCCCCCATCAATGAAACAAAATTAAATATGAAACAAAAAATATTCCTGCACACCCCTAATGTTCTTGGGCATGGAAGTTTGAATTGGGAATCACCTCTCATTTTTTAACAGCTGTGCATCTTCCATATCCAGTTGTACTTAAGCTTTCTCTGTCCACAGAAGCTTTTACCCAAAAATGTGTGTTTCTGTTTGATGCTGCTTCTGCTGCTGCTGTGGTACTTACTACTTAGGGAAGAATGATGTTCTATAGGGAAGTGAATGGGGTCAAAACAGAAATATCTCTGAACAGTTAAAACAAGGAAACAGTGTTGAGTTCCATGGATCTGCTATAGTCCATACCCATATCAGACAGTATAGCTACCTAGTTATCTTGAAGATCTCTTGATTCCATACAGACCTGTTCTTTTCCTTCATTTATCAGAAGAGTTCCTTAGAATTCCTTGTTATACCACAACTGAAGTTAGAATTACTAGGAGAACAGTATTTATGCATCAAGCCCTGTTTCTTTGGAATAGCCTCCCTCTTGAGGTTTGGACAAAGCTTAATTACTTGAATGTTAGCAAAGGGGGTAAAGACATGACTTTTTAGGTACACTTTTAACAATTGATAAGGTATTTTAGACATATTTTTTATTTGATTGATTACTGCTTTTATTTGTTTTATTGTATTATTTATTGTTTTGCTTTGTGGACTGAGTACTTTATTGAGTTTATTATATTTCTATTATAATGGTTGCAATTATTATATTTTAATAAGGGATCCTAGAAAAAAGATTTTAATTACCTGATGTAGGACCTGTTAAGGAGCTGTCCAAGTTTAATGACTCAGGGAAAATCAGGAGGCAGAGAAGAAGACAGCAGCAATATTATGCTTCAAAGCTGACTGCCGCAGAGTGGCTGTTTGTTTTTAAAAAAGGAACACTCCTGAGTCTTGAGAGGGCACAGAAGAGGCAAAGCTGAGCTGCAGCCAGTTGTGGAGAAACTGTTGTTGCTTCCTACAGCTCCTGGCTCTCTCCTTCAAAGTTTAGCACTCTCCTTTCCCACTGCCCTATCCAACCACAGAGGCAACAGTAGAGAGATTGCACCGCCATGGGTCAGAGTAAAAATAGCTGATCACAAGCTCCAGAAGCCTTGGGGAAGCTTTCAGAGCAGAAGGAGGTGGCTTCCAGCAGAGTAGAAGCAGCAGAGCAGCTTCAGACCGGAACAAATCCAATCTGTTGCTAACTCAGTGAGAGTCAGCAAATGGGCAACCTTTTAAGTGCAGAAGCAGTGACGTCACTCGAGGGGGACTCCCCCGAGGTTCGCGCCAACACTGCTTCAAGATGTGAGGCATGCGCACGCGCCCTAGGAGGCCTCAGTTCAACATGGCGGGACGCCGCGCCAGAGCCGCTGCAGGGAAGCCAGAGAGTGCGGCAAGGAGATGCTACGGATGCCATTCTCCCGAGGCTGGTGGAGAAGGCTGAAATAGAGGAGAGGCATGTCGGGTGAAGCCATCTGAGACCAACGGACGCAACAGAAATACTGGCATTTTGTTTCCCTGAGTATATTTGTATTGTTGGGTATAAGTCACCCAGAGTAAGAACACCCCAAACTGCGTAAGCTGGAAGGTTTTTAGACTTAAAAGACATTTTTAAATAAAAAGAAACAACTTAAAATACCTACAGCAATTATTATTTATTTATTTAAAATCTTTTCTATACCGTCGTTAAGTTATTTACCATCACAACGGTTTACAAAAAGGCACATATAGTAACATTAAATATTTAAACTAGGTAAAACGTTATAGAAGTGCCAAAAATGATCCGGTTACAAAGTGTATTCTAATATAAAATTATTTGATGAATTTCGTTTGTCTTGTCCTTTTAATACATGTATCAGTGTTAATTTATATGTAAGTCTCTCTTGTAATTCATATTCTATATAAAGTTATCGGTGGGATTTGTATAAAAAAAAATAACAAATAAGCACGTAGTAAAACTAAGTGCTGAGGGCTGAGTTTATGATGCCCGCGTTTATTTACTTTCTCCGTTCTCTTTATAAAAAGCCTGTTTAAAAAGCCACATTTTTAAACTTCCTTTAAATAGTTTAAAAGTTCTCTGCAATCTTATCTCAAGAGGCAAAAGATGACAAAAGAGTTAAAACTTCCTAAGTTAACAAGTAAAAACTCAGACTCTAGGGGTCCTTTAAAAGGAGTCCCTAGAGACGACTCCTGAGAAGTAATATGATAACATTTGCGTAAGATGTGACAGTTTAGAATGAAAACAGAAGGGGCTGAGAAGCTACAGACTCAAGTCAGCTCAGCTGATCAATTTAAGGTACAAGAACACGATCAAATGTAACAATTACATAGTAAACACCAGTGGCGTAGCCAGAATTGATTTTTTGGGTGGGCACAAGGTTAACATGGGTGGGCTGTAGGCATGCAGGTCTACTAGTTGTTTTTTTACTGATAAATAATGCCAAATTATGCAGCATAGCATTCACATCTACGCCTAAGTGTGAGGTTTACTTAATGATACAAACATAATTCACGGTGATTTGTGGTACTTTAGCCTTCTTATTATTACGATTTTATACACGGCTCCTACCTGTCCATAAATTTTGAGAGAGCGGTTGTGTTGCTTATATTTAAATTGCTAACATCTCAAAATATAGATATATATTTTTACCTTTGTTGTCTGATCTTTGTATTTTTCTAATCAGTTGGTCCTGGTCTCTTTTTCCCATTTTTTCCCTTATAGCTCATTTCCTAATTCCTTTTCAGTGTCTTTCTTCTATTACTGTCTTCTTCCCTTCCACACACACACACACACATACACGCTTTCTCTCACAGACTCCCTCTCACACACTCAAGCTGTCACTCTCATATGCTCCCCCCCCCCAAGCTCACATTCAAATTCTCACTTTCTCACCCCTCCCCAGGCTTATATTCTTATGCACACACAGACGCACATCCAGGCACCCATTCTCACCCACACACATAAACCCAGACTCCCATTCTCACCCACAAACCCATGCTCCCAGTCTCACCCACACATATTCAAGCTCCCATTCTCATCCATACATATACACATGTAAGGTACTATTCTCACCCACACATACACACATTCAAGCACCCATTCTTATCCACATATTCAAGCTTCCATTCTCACCCACCCACACAAACCCAGGCTCTCATTCTCACCCATATATACACACATTCAAGCTCCCATTCTCACCCACCCACAAACCCAGGCTCCCATTCTCAACCACACATACACACATTCAAGCTCCCATTCTCACCCACACACAAACCCAGGCTCCCATTCTCAACCACACATACACACATTCGAGCTCCCATTCACCCACATATTCAAGCTTCCATTCTCACCCACATACACACCCAGGCTCCAGTTTTCACCCACACACACTCCCATTCTCATCCACACATACACATTCAAGCACGTGCACAGCTTCCGCTTTCTCCCCCAGAGCAGGAAGATCAGCTGCCTCTCCTGCTGCCACCGGCCTCCTGCTATCTTCGGGCGTCGGGCCGTACTGCCCACCGAACTTCCTGTTGGGGGGGGGGAGGAGCGGAAGTGCAGCGCACAACGTCCGCTTCCTCCCTCCCCCCCCCCCAAGCAGGAAGATCGGCGGGCCATACCGCCCGACGCCCGAAGAAGATAGCAGGAGAACGGGTGGCAGCAGGAGAGGCAGCTGATCTTCCTGCATTGGGGGGAGGAAGCGGAAGCTGCGCGCGGCGCTTCCGCTCCCCCCCCCGAACAGGAAGACCGGTTGGCCATACGGCCGCAGCAGCGCTTCCCCATGTGTGCCGTGATGGCGCGCGAGGCATGGGTTCTCTTGTTCGCTGTCGCGGGGATGGGATCCCGTGACAGCCTTGCAGTTCCGGTGCCGGTTGGGTGGGCCTGGGTCTAAGTTGGGTGGGCACCTGCCCACCCAGGCCCACCCGTGGCTACGCCACTGGTAAACACATTGATATGAATGAGAGGAAAACAGTTTTTTGTTTAGTTGTTCCGATTTTATGAGGTATCAGACAGGTAGGGGACAGGAGAACTGAGCCACGGGCAATTAATGATCAGCCTAATAGGAGAGATGAGTGTGTGAGAGAGCGAGCGGTGTGTGGCTTGGTAACAGCCAGAGGAAACAACAAGTGGACTCTGGCTGTGGCTTAAGTGCACTTTTATTTACAGTGGAAAAACAAAATGGCAGCTTGCCTTCACTTCAGGTATTCCAACCAGGCAGGGCAAACGGAAAACAAACCCCCACGCGTGTGTTATAAAATCGGCTATACACACGTACATGTGCACATGATTTTATATTGACGCGCACTAATGTCGTCTTGCATGCGCTCTTAAGTGGGGGGAATGTTAGTAGCCATGCTCACTGACGCAATAGCCCTTTTCCCTAGTCCGCCCCAGTATAGCAGAGGACTTCCTAATCCACCTAGCTAACTTGCCTCCCTTTTACCCTATTACCCCCCGATCCTTAAAAACCCCTCTGACCAGCCTATTTTTTTTTGTTACATGACTTACACGCCATCCATAGCGGAAGTAAAGTTATACAGTAGGGGATCACTGCCCATGCTTGTGCACGTAACTACTCACATAATACACGCTGATTTCATTTTACAGACTCAGCCCGCTCATGACCCACCCATGCCCTGCCTAGACTCCACTCATGCCCCACCCATTTTTTTTTTTTTTGCTTTTTATGATTTGTGCACGTAGTGGGAGATACGCATTTATTTATTTATTGAAGGCTTTTATATACCGGATTTCTTGATACAAATCAAATCAACCCGGTTCACATCGAACAAGTAGAAACTGTAACCAACCAAACAGTAGACAAATTGAAGGAGAATAAAGTTACATTATAACAGGGACGTGTAAACTTGGAGTTTGGAAATAAGAAAGGGGGAATAAAGATTATAATATACATTGGAATTGGCGCTTATTTATATACATAGTTACTTGAACAGTTAAAAGTCAGGCTGTTGGCTGACCCACACAGGTTTTAAAATCCTCGCATTGCGCGTGTATCTCCTGGCTTTGATGCACTTAGGGGTTTTAAAATCTACCAGTAAATGAATAAACTGAAACTTCTCTAAACTATGCACATTTTATAGCTAGGAACTGTATTTCTTTAACTAGCAAGCATCTTTTTTGTGAACTTCTAAAGTGTCAAATGAAAAATAAAAGTCTAAAACACTGGATATGCTTGCAAAAGATAATATTTTCCAATATTTGGAGGAAAGTATATCCTACTTTTGATAGTTTTGTGAGACAGTAAAGCCACTTGTTCTGTAACTTTCATGAACAGCAGTATATGCTGGTTCCATGCCATAACATCAGGCAATCTGAACAAAAAAAAATTAAAATAAATATTTTTTTAATCAGATCCTCAATTGTAAATTAGACACAGCACAGAGTATCTAATCAAGGACACGAATAACAGATGTATCCTAATCACACAGTTACCCAAAATATCCACCAACATTCAGTTCACAAGCTACTTAATTTCAGTCCATTCCATTGCCTATATATTTAGTTTTCAAAACTGAAGAACTTTTCAGGAACTTTTAAAAGTGTGTTATTTTAAGGATATTAGAAACCCTATAGTAAGTGTCCTTTCAACCTTTCATTAATTCTGCACGCCTGAGAATAAGTTGATAAATTCTGGTGATTTCAGTCAATAACAGTCTTCCAATGTTAATAAAATACTAAAAAAGAAATGCTGTTCTGACAGATTAAACCTATAGACATTAGGGATGTGAATAGTTTTTTGACGATTTAAAATATCGTCCGATATATTTTAAATCGTCAAAAATCGTTAGGGCCACGATACAATACCAATTCCCCCGATTTATCGTCAAAAAATCGTAAATCGGGGGAAGGGGGAGGGCAGGAATACCGGCACACTAAAACCCCCTAAAACCCACCCCTGACCCTTTAAATTAAATCCCCCACCCTCCCGAACCCCCCCCCAAATGCATTAAATTACCTGGGAGTCCTTCATAGCGGCGGTCCGTGGCTAAATCGGGGGAAGGGGGAGAGCACGAAAACCGGCACACTATATCGTGAGGTCTTCAGCCGGCGCCATTTTTCAAAATGGCCGCCGCAAAATGGCAGCGGCCATAGACGAAAACGATTCGATGCAAGAGGTCGTTCCGGACCCCCGCTGGACTTTTGGCAAGTCTTGTGGGGGTCAGGAGGCCCCCCCCAAGCTGGCCAAAAGTTCCTGGGGGTCCAGCGGGGGTTAAGGAGCGATTTCCTGCCGCGAATCGTTTTCCGTACGGAAAATGGCGCCGGCAGGAGATCGACTGCAGGAGGTCGTTTAGCGAGGTCCGGAAATCTCACGATCTAGTGTGCCGGTTTTCGTGCTCTCCCCCTTCCCCCGATTTAGCCACGGACCGCCGCTACGGAGGACTCCCAGGTAATTTAATGCATTTGGGGGGGGGGGTTCGGGAGGGTGGGGGATTTAATTTAAAGGGTCGGGGGTGGGTTTTAGGGATTTTAGTGTGCCGCTGGACCACCAGGTAATTTAAGGCATTTGGGGGGGGGATTTAATTTAAAGGGTCGGGGTGGGTTTTAGGGGGTTTTAGTGTGCCGGCTCACGATTTTAACGATTATGACGATACTTTACACACACAAACGGCAACAATACGATTCCCTCCCCCTCCCAGCCGAAATCGATCGTTAAGACGATCGAGGACACGATTCACATCTCTAATAGACATTCCATTTGCAAATGTAGTGCATGCATTCTGCTTCTAAGAATAATTTCTCACAGTCCTAGCACATAACTTTCCAACTTCTTTTTAAGAAGTCACTTATAGTTTCAGAGGTGTTCAGATTCAGTAAGCACAAGTTTGCACACAGCATTAACAATGTTTCAGGTACCCCTATGGAACTACCTCAAGATGGGCACAACTGTGCTAATCCATCTTCCCTAAAGCCTACAAAGCCGTGGGTCATATGAATGCTACTTAAATCACTTATATGGTTTGCAAGAAGGGAAAACTAGAAGAAATGGCACTCTGTAAAAATATATTTGTAATGTAGAGATGACCCATTGAAAAACATCTGAGGCCCTTCTGGTATGCCATGCTTGATTAGGGTTCACCCCTTCAGTAAATCTGAGCTTTATATCTGTCAGACAGTAAATCTGCTATTGCTGATATGGGCTTCAGCACTATTACAAAGTGTACTTGAAAAATTGCTCATATTTTTTTTTTCATATGTTAAAAAATTAAAAAAACGGGCCTCTGAAGGGACCTGACCTTGGCCTGCTCCCATTGCCAAGGCTCAAGCACAATGCCTGGGCCTGGCTCAAGGCTGGGTCCTGTCACCAAGGCCTAGGCCTGATGCCCCCAAGACTCAGTCTATGCCCAGCCCTGAGGCCTGGCTCAAGCCCAGGTCCCATTGCTGAGGCCCAGGCCCAGGCACAACAATGAGGTCTGGCTGGGTCCCAACACTGAGTCCCGGACCTGATGCTGGGGCTTGGCCCTAATCCGTCCTATTTCTGAGGCCTGGACCTAGAACCAGGCCTGATGACAGAGTCCTAACTGAGTCTAGGTTCCATTGCTAAGGACCAGACTTAAGCTTAGGCCTGGAGACCCAGGACCAGGCTGTCCATGATCTTCTTTTTTCTTGGATTGCCAAAAAGTGACACCATCCACTAGAAGGAAATGCTGCATTACTTCAAGAAGATGGTATCACTTTTCACAATCTAAGAAGAAAAAAAGACATTGGAAAGCCTGGTCCTGGGCCCCTGGACAGAGGCTTAGACCTAGGCCTCAGTGACATGACCCAACCTTGGGCTGGGCCCCAGCATTGGGTCTGGACCTAGGTCTGGCCTCAGTGACAGGTCTCTGCCTCAGGCCCAGGTCTAGGCCTGTGCCTCAGTATCAGGACTCAGATTCAGAACAGACCCGAACATTTTGCCTGAGCCTAGGACTCAGTAATGGGACCCAGCCTTGAACTTAAGCCTATTCTGGGCCTCTGCAACAGGACCATTCCTCGGACCTGGACCACCATAATAGAATGGGCCCCCAACAGCAGGTCTGTCCCTAAGCCCAGCTTTAACCCATTTGTCGCTTTTCAGTAAAGTCAATGGAGCCTAAGAATTATTTCCCCCATTGACTTCCATGTAAAACAAAAAACAAATGTAACAAACAGGGTCATTCATCAATTTGCGATAGGCCGTTATCGCATGCATTACAGCAATATTGCGTGTGATAAACAGCTAATTTACATACTAATACATTTACCATTTTGTTATTTACCACTTAAAGTACAGCATACAATTAACTTTCCATATTTTTATAGTTATGCCCTCCTTTCAGTGATCTTTTTAGTTACACAATAGTTTTAGTTTCAACCTTCATATTACAATAATATTTTAGCGAGCATTTCACCAGATTAATGGGATATTTTTTTGAGACGACTTATTACAATTATTATCATATTTTAAGAAATGCCCCAGGATAGTTAGATCTAGAGTAGATTTTTCCTGGCATACATTTTTGATACGACCCTGAGAAGTGCCCTAGATAAGTCTGTTCATCAGATTTCTCCTGGCAGCGCATTGCGATTTGTTAAAATAGTTTCCGGGTGCTCCAAAAATAGAATTACATGCGTCGTGTTGCCGACTTTGTGTCCTTTTTTCACCTTCACTATTTTTTATAGTCTAGCTGCCGATCCATTAAGTATTAATATTATGTGCACACTATTTATTTTCAATATATACGATATCATAAGAGTTAGGTTTCAGTTTTTATTTTTTGGCGGGCTTTTCACTCTAATACCTTGAGACTTTGCATAAATACCCTTTGCCGAGACGCCTTGGGTCAGTTACTACCATATTCCACGTTGCACTGCAGGTAAGCTAGAAATGATTCATTCATTGGGTAGATTCTTTACTTTGCATTCGATTGGTTTTTTAAGTTTTCATGCGATATTAAATGTCTTCCAACCTTTTTTTAGCCTTGTTGCTGACAAACAAGTGTATACATACTGGCGTTGAAACAATCACCACAATAGGTAAAGTCGTTTGCAATGCAACCCAATATATAAATTTTCATTATTTCTATTTATTAGCTATTGCAAGTTAACGCAACTTTTTCAAACTAACATTTAGATAAATACAGTTCATATATATACCATTCTTATGACATTTTTCAGTTGAGTGCATACCATTTGCATTTATTTTGATATCTTCCTTTTTTTACAGTATGTTTTCAACCAATGAGTATACTTCTCATACATAGCTTCAGTGTATGAGATGATCGAACTTTCAATACCTTTCAGTTCAAAAAAATAGTGTGCTCGTGGAAGAGCCAACAGATGTGACTGATAAGGTATTTAAATACATATATGTTTTCTGTACATATGCACACCAATATATAATCGTCATTGAAAGAGTCATTTAGCTGAATACACCCATATTTTGTCTTTCCTATTTTTTCTTCCTTATTTTTTATTTCCTATATTTTTTCGCTTTTTCCCTTTGTACAGTTTTGTTTTTTTGGTTAGCTTCCCTAATTTCTCTTAGCATTTCACTGTCAGCATCTTGACCAGTTGGATGGTAATATACTCCTATCACTATAGTCTTCCCCGACACACAAGGGATTTCCACCCATAAAGATTCAATTGTGCATTTAGTCTCATGCAGGATGTTTATCCTGTTGGACTCTATGCCATCCCGGACATAAAGTGCCACACCGCCTCCCGGGTGCTCCTCTCTGTCATTGCGATATAATTTGCACCCCGTTATAGCACTGTCCCATTGGTTGTACTCCTTCCACCATGTCTCTGAAACGCCAATTAAGTCTATGTCATCATTCACTACTATACATTCTAATTCTCCCATCTTACTTCTTAGACTTCTGGCATTAGCATACAAACATTTCAAAGTTTGTTTCTTGTTTGTATTTTCATTCTGCTTTTTAATTGATAGGGATAAGTTAGAATTTTTTAGCTCAGGTGAGTTTTTAGTTACAGGCACTTGGACTACTTTTCTTATTATTGGAACCTCACTGTCGGGTGCCCTAATTCTAATGCATCATTTAGTATCCTATGAAGATACCTCTCTCTGAACCATGCGCTGCTGAGCGACTGTCGGTTTTCCCCTTTGTTCTAGTTTAAAAGCTGCTCTAGTTCCTTTTTAAAGGTTAGCACCAGCAGTCTGGTTCCACCTTGGTTAAGGTGGAGCCCATCCCTTCGGAAGAGACTCCCCCTTCCCCAAAAGGTTCCCCAGTTCCTAACAAAACTGAATCCCTCTTCCTTGCACCATTGTCTCATCCACGCATTGAGACTCCGGAGCTCTGCCTGCCTCTGGTGACCTGTGCGTGGAACAGGGAGCATTTCAGAGAATGCTACCCTGAAGGTTCTGGATTTAAGCTTTCTACCTAAGAGTCTAAATTTGGCTTCCAGAACCTCCCTCCCACATTTTCCTATGTCGTTGGCGGCCAGGTATACCACAACAGCCGGCTCCTCCCCTGCACTGTCTAAAATCCTATCTAGGTGACGCGTGAGGTCCGCCACCTTCGCACCAGGTGGGCATGTTACCAGGCGATCTTCATGCCCACCAGCCACCCAGCTGTCTACATTCCTAATAATCGAATCACCAGCTATGACGGCCGACCTAACCCTTCCCTCCTGGGCAGTAGACCTTGGGGAGATATCCTCGGTATGAAAGGATAATGCATCACCTGGAGAGAAGGTCCATGTTACAGGATCCTTTCCTGCTACACCAGGTTGATGCTCTCCAATCATGAGACCTTCTTCCTCCAAGGTAGCACCAGGGCTGCTAGCCTGAAGTTGGGACTTGGCTACTATGTCCCTGAAGGTCTCATCTATATACCTCTCTGTCTGCCTCAGCTCCTCCAGGTCTGCCACTCTAGCCTCCAGAGATCAGACTCATTCTCTGAGAGCCAGGAGCTCTTTGCATCGCATGCACATGTACAACTTGTCACCGGTGGGTAAAAATTCATACATGTGACACTCGATGCAAAAGACTGGGAAGCCCCCCTCTTGCTGCTGGACTGCTGCCTTCATCTCAATTTTAATCAGTACCTAGTTAATTTTTAGGTTGCTAAGGGAGTAGGAATGTGTCTAATGAACGTTCTTTAAATGAATTAGTGAATTCACTATATGTCTGGTAGTGGCCTACAGGGGTCTGATCAAATTATCAATAAAGTTTTGTTGTTGTTTTTATTTTTTATGAAAGTGGCACCTGCCTATAAATTAAAGGATGAGCTAGGAGTGGGTGGGCGAGGGGAGAGAGGGTTGTGAAATACAAATAGTCTAACTTCAGTTAGTCAGCTAGAGTGACTCACTGCTCTCTTGATTAACAAATGTTGGTATCTATTCAAACCAAGTCACACAACCTCAACACCTTTCCAAGGTGAGTAACTGGACTGAAATTTTCAACCTTTTTACTTAGGTATACACTGCTCCTAGCTTATTTCTAGCTTCTGACTACTTTTTTTTTTTTTTTTTTTTTAATACAAACACTCAGTTCTGCTAACTAGCTGCCTTACTTTTAAAAATAAACACACTACCTACTGCTTACTAGCTGCCTTATTGACTATTTAAAAATACAAATAGTCTAACTTGTTTATTCACTGTCTTACTATTAAAAGCACAAACACACTAAATAATATTCCCAAATAGTTAACTTTGCCCCAATACTTTAAAGAAAGACAATGTCCCAAGCAAAAACTGATTCCTTTCAGCCACCAGCAAGGTGATCCTCTCCTCTCAGTGTTCCCACTGGAATGCCTCTAACTTCAGTTAGTCAGCTAGAGTGACTCACTGCTCTCTTGATTAACAAATGTTGGTACCTATTCAAACCAAGTCACACTACCTCTACACCTTTCCAAGGTGAGTAACTGGACTGAACTTTTCAACCTTTTTACTTAGGTATACACTGCTCGTAGCTTATTTCTAGCTTCTGGCTACATTTTTTTTTTGGGGGGGGGTTTGTTTTTTTAAAATACAAACACTCAGTTCTGCTTACTAGCTGCCTTATAGACTTTTAAAAATAAACACACTACCTACTGCTTACTAGCTGCCTTATTGACTGACTATTTTAAAATACAGTCTAACTTGTTTATTCACTGTCTTACTGACTATTAAAAACACAAACTCACTAAATAATATTCCCAAATAGTTAACTTTGCCCCAATACTTTTAAGAAAGACAATTTCCCAAGCAAAAACTTACTGATTCCTTTCAGCCACCAGCAAGGTGATCCTCTCCTCTCAGGTGAAAGAAGCTATTTTAGCCAAAAGATCTTCATTCAAAAATTGGAAGAAGGATCCAACAGAAGCATAAGCGTTGGCAAGTTAAATGTAAGACATTGATAAGACAGGCTAAGAGAGAATTTGAAGAGTTGGCCGTAGATGCAAAAACTCACAATAAAAACTTTTTAAAATATATCTGAAGCAGAAAGCCTGTGAGGGAGTCAATTGGACCATTAGATGATCGAGGGGTTAAAGGGGCACTTAGAGAAGATAAGGCCATCGTGGACAGATTAAATGATTTCTTTGCTTCGGTGTTTACTAAAGAGTATGTTGGGGAGATACCCATTCCGGAGAAGGTTGTCATGGGTAATGATTCAGATGGACTGAACCAAATCACGGTGAACCTAGAAGATGTGGTAGGCCTGATCATAAGAACATAAGAAAATGCCATACTGGGTCAGACCAAGGGTCCATCAAGCCCAGCATCCTGTTTCCAACAGTGGCCAATCCAGGCCATGAGAACCTGGCAAGTACCCAAAAACTAAGTCTATTCCATGTAACCATTGCTAATGGCAGTGGCTATTCTCTAAGTGAACTTAATAGCAGGTAATGGACTTCTCCTCCAAGAACTTATCCAATCCTTTTTTAAACACAGCTATACTAACTGCACGAACCACATTCTCTGGCAACAAATTCCAGAGTTTAATTGTGCGTTGAGTAAAAAAGAACTTTCTCCGATTAGTTTTAAATGTGCCCCATGCTAACTTCATGGAGTGTCCCCTAGTCCTTCTACTATCCGAAAGAGTAAATAACCGATTCACATCTACCCGTTCTAGACCTCTCATGATTTTAAACACCTCTATCATATCCCCCCTCAGTCGTCTCTTCTCCAAGCTGAAAAGTCCTAACCTCTTTAGTCTTTCCTCATAGGGGAGTTGTTCCATTCCCCTTATCATTTTGGTAGCCCTTCTCTGTACCTTCTCCATCGCAATTATATCTTTTTTGAGATGCGGCGACCAGAATTGTACACAGTATTCAAGGTGCGGTCTCACCATGGAGCGATACAGAGGCATTATGACATTTTCCGTTTTATTCATCATTCCTTTTCTAATAATTCCCAACATTCTGTTTGCTTTTTTGACTGCCGCAGCACACTGAACCGATGATTTCAATGTGTTATCCACTATGACACCTAGATCTCTTTCTTGGGTTGTAGCACCTAATATGGAACCCAACATCGTGTAATTATAGCATGGGTTATTTTTCCCTATATGCATCACCTTGCACTTATCCACATTAAATTTCATCTGCCATTTGGATGCCCAATTTTCCAGTCTCACAAGGTCTTCCTGCAATTTATCACAATCTGCTTGTGATTTAACTACTCTGCACAATTTTGTGTCATCTGCAAATTTGATTATCTCACTCGTCGTATTTCTTTCCAGATCATTTATAAATATATTGAACAGTAAGGGTCCCAATACAGATCCCTGAGGCACTCCACTGTCCACTCCCTTCCACTGAGAAAATTGCCCATTTAATCCTACTCTCTGTTTCCTGTCTTTTAGCCAGTTTGCAATCCACGAAAGGACATCGCCACCTATCCCATGACTTTTTACTTTTCCTAGAAGCCTCTCATGAGGAACTTTGTCAAACGCCTTCTGAAAATCCAGGTATACTATATCTACCGGTTCACCTTTATCCACATGTTTATTAACTCCTTCAAAAAAGTGAAGCAGATTTGTGAGGCAAGACTTGCCCTGGGTAAAGCCATGCTGACTTTGTTCCATTAAACCATGTCTTTCTATATGTTCTGTGATTTTGATGTTTAGAATACTTTCCACTATTTTTCCTGGCACTGAAGTCAGGCTAACTGGTCTGTAGTTTCCCGGATCGCCCCTGGAGCCCTTTTTAAATATTGGGGTTACATTTGCTATCCTCCAGTCTTCAGGTACAATGGATGATTTTAATGATAAGTTACAAATTTTTACTAATAGGTCTGAAATTTCATTTTTTAGTTCCTTCAGAACTCTGGGGTGTATACCATCCGGTATAGGTGATTTACTACTCTTCAGTTTGTCAATCAGGCCTACCACATCTTCTAGGTTCACCGTGATTTGATTCAGTCCATCTGAATCATTACCCATGAAAACCTTCTCCATTACGGGTACCTCCCCAACATCCTCTTCAGTAAACACCGAAGCAAAGAAATCATTTAATCTTTCCGCGATGGCCTTATCTTCTCTAAGTGCCCCTTTAACCCCTCGATCATCTAACGGTCCAACTGACTCCCTCACAGGCTTTCTGCTTCGGATATATTTAAAAAAGTTTTTAGTGTGAGTTTTTGCCTCTACAGCCAACTTCTTTTCAAATTCTCTCTTAGCCTGTCTTATCAATGTCTTACATTTAACTTGCCAATGTTTATGCTTTATCCTATTTTCTTCTGTTGGATCCTTCTTCCAATTTTTGAATGAAGATCTTTTGGCTAAAATAGCTTCTTTCACCTCCCCTTTTAACCATGCCGGTAATCGTTTTGCCTTCTTTCCACCTTTCTTAATGTGTGGAATACATCTGGACTGTGCTTCTAGAATGGTACTACTGAAGAGTAGTAAATCACCTGGACTGGATAGTATACACCCCAGGGTTCTAAAGGAACTAAAAAATGAAATTTCAGACCTATTAGTAAAAATTTGTAACCTATCATTAAAGT
The DNA here is from genome assembly GCF_901001135.1 of Rhinatrema bivittatum. Taxonomy (NCBI): domain Eukaryota; kingdom Metazoa; phylum Chordata; class Amphibia; order Gymnophiona; family Rhinatrematidae; genus Rhinatrema; species Rhinatrema bivittatum. The sequence goes on from NC_042621.1 coordinate 56,577,886, forward strand.
CATCTATTGTACCTGAAGACTGGAGGATAGCTAATGTAACCCCAATATTTAAAAAGGGCTCCAGGGGCGATCCGGGAAACTACAGACCAGTTAGCCTGACTTCAGTGCCAGGAAAAATAGTGGAAAGTGTTCTAAGCATCAAAATCTCAGAACATATAGAAAGACATGGTTTAATGGAACAAAGTCAGCATGGCTTTACCCAAGGCAAGTCTTGCCTCACAAATCTGCTTCACTTTTTTGAAGGAGTTAATAAACATGTGGATAAAGGTGAACCGGTAGATGTAGTGTACTTGGATTTTCAGAGGGCATTTGATAAAGTTCCTCATGAGAGGCTTCTAGGAAAAGTAAAAAATCATGGTATAGGTGGTGATGTCCTTTCGTGGATTACAAACTGGCTAAAAGACAGGAAACAGAGAGTAGGATTAAATGGACAATTTTCTCAGTGGAAGGGAGTGGGCAGTGGAGTGCCTCAGGGATCTGTATTGGGACTCTTACTTTTCAATATATTTATAAATGATCTGGAAAGAAATACGATGAGTGAGGTAATCAAATTTGCAGATGATACAAAATTGTTCAGAGTAGATAAATCACAAGCAGATTGTGATAAATTACAGGAAGACCTTGTGAGACTGGAAAATTGGGCATCGATATGGCAGATGAAATTTAATGTGGACAAGTGCAAGGTGATGCATATAGGGATAAATAACCCATGCTATAGTTACACTATGTTAGGTTCTGTATTAGGTGCTACAACCCAAGAAAGAGATCTAGGCGTCATAGTGGATGACACATTGAAATCGTCGGTTCAGTGTGCTGCAGCAGTCAAAAAAGCAAACAGAATGTTGGGAATTATTAGGAAGGGAATGGTGAATAAAACGGAAAATGTCATAATGCCTCTGTTTCGCTCCATGGTGAGACCCCACCTTGAATACTGTGTACAATCCTGGTCGCTGCATCTCAAAAAAAGATATAATTGTGATGGAGAAGGTACAGAGAAGGGCGACCAAAATGATAAGGGGAATGGAACAGCTCCCCTATGAGGAAAGACTAGAGAGGTTAAGACTTTTCAGCTTGGAGAAGAGACGACTGAGGGGGGATATGATAGAGATGTTTAAAATCATGAGAGGTCTAGAACGGGTAGATGTGAATCGGTTATTTAGTCTTTCAGATAATAGAAAAACTAGGGGCCACTCCATGAAGTTAGCATGTAGCACATTTAAAACTAATCAGAGAAAGTTCTGCTTCACTCAATGCACAATTAAACTCTGGAATTTGTTGCCAGAGGATGTGGTTAGTGCAGTTAGCATAGCTGTGTTTAAAAAAGGATTGGATAAGTTCTTGGAGGAGAAGTCCATTACCTGCTATTAATTAAGTTGACTTAGAAATTAGCCACTGCTATTACTAGCAACGGTAACAGGGAATAGACTTAGTTTTTGGGTTTGCCAGGTTCTTATGGCCTGGATTGGCCACTGTTGGAAACAGGATGCTGGGCTTGATGGACCCTTGGTCTGACCCAGTATGACATGTTCTTATGTTTTTATTTTATACTTCCCTGCTCATTGTTTGCAGAACTTAAGTTAAAGGTACTACACCACACTTGATCTTAGCCAAAAGGGTGAGAACATACCAGGAGGAAAGTAAAAAATTAAGTTTCACATCTAGGTAATGAGAATATGAGAACAGTAAGCTAAATTTTGCTATTCCCCTCCTATTGTTTTTATTCTCCGTCTTTGATATCCTTTCTCTCTGGATGGTACATACTGGTGGCCTAAATAATGACTGGGTCAATGCCTAGAGATGCACCTTGGGTTCCTCTCATTTGCTGCAGTGGCTGCCACCTTCTCTCCATCCCCATTCCATCTCACTTGAACACCGTGGCCTAAAGCGCCCTTAGGCACAAGGGATCAGAAACCAGATCCTGTGTGGCACAGTCCCACAGGAATGTCCCTGGATTTATTTTTATTTTTTAAATTTACACAGAGACAGTAATGTAACAAGGAGTCATTCAACTCAACACATTTTGTAGATTTTAGCATGGTAATGCTGACACTGAATTATATCTCACAGCTTTCAGAGAATAAGTAGGATGCTAAGGTCATAAGTATGCTTCTGTAAGTTTTTACTTTATTAACACATTTGCATAAGATCATGTGAAACATATAGGTGATTTAAGAAAACTTAAATGTAAACAGAGATTTATAGTTCACAGAGTCCTTAGGTCAGTTTTACTTTGTGCTGATTTCCATTTTAGCAGACGGCATCCTGCTACCTACCCTTTGCACTTGAATTGTGATTACGCAGCTGGTAGAATTTATAGCAGATTTCAGTTTACCCTAATTAAAATGAAGATACTGTATCACAAGAAACTATTTCAAAGAAATAAGTAGCAGTAAATTTAAACTGGTGTATGTATTCTGTGCATACTTTGCTGTCCCATGATATATTTTCACTTATCCATGGATACCGTCACACAAGAAAATTCTTAATGCAATTACTGCAATGTACATGCAGAGAGCTCAATGGATCTGTAGCAGAAGGAATGTTCCAACTAATAACGGGGGGGGCACAGAGTGCTTAGTGAGGGTTTGTAGCTCTCCCATGTTAGAGATGCAAAATGATATGCTACCATATTATATGAAACTTAGCAACCATTTTATTGTGTGAATATTAAGTTGACCCTTCCTGGAATAGCATGTCCATGACTGCACCCTGGTTGGTTTTTGCCTGTTTTTAAGGAGGAAGGCCTCTAGGATTTTTAGGGTTGAGATTTGGGTTCAGAAAGCCTTTACTCATTTAAGGACCATGGTTTGGAAACTTTTCTCTTGAGAGTGGGGGGTTTCCACCCTCTTCATCTCATATTTTGGGATTTCCCGATGTATGTACGTTTTCTTTTTTGCTTTTACTGAGTGCCTTATTACTTAGTGGCTCAGGCTTTTGGTTTCATTGCAAGAGATGGGTACCTGTCACTGAGAGAAGGCCAAAGGATCATTATTATCCTCATGAAGAGATGATCCAGGAGTCACCTACAAAAAGGAATGAGTTGGGGAAGAAGGAAATTTGGGGGATACTCTCTGAGGTTCACTTTCATCTTAAAGGAGAACAACAGGAGAAGAGACGTAATACAGGTACCTGTCAGGTACCATGAATAGTAAGGAAGAGGAGAAGGATGAAGAATTATAGTTGTTATGAAGAACGACCTTACATAACATGGAAGGGAAGGTCCTTAATTGCCTTAAACCATAGTGCTATGTTTGCTGGCTTGCGAGATTCCCCTGCGAGCCGGTGCACTCAGCCCAGGACCAGCCAATGCTGCTCTTTTCTTCGTTGCAGGACTACTGGTGTCATGGCATTTCCAGGCTTCCCCCAAGGCATGCGCACCCACCTTTGAAGACCCCATGGTGGAAAACTTCTTCTGCTGGTGCTGGAAGATGACGTCGCAAAGCTGGGTATTTTAAACCCCAGCCGTGCAACAAACTGATGACTCAGCAACAGGTTGACTACATCCTGTAGCATGAATTGCTACTCCTGTATTCTTGTTCCAGCCTGCCTCGTTTCTCCAGCGCAGCCTGTCTACTCCTTCAGTCCAGCTTGTCCTCTCCTATTCAGCCTCCACAGTGTTCCCTGCCTTCCAAGTCAGTCCTTCTCCTAGTCCTCTGTTGCCTGCCCTCAGGCTGATTCCTGGACTTCCTGTCCTTGCCTGCTGCTTGCCTCTGACCCCTGCCTGATACTGGACCCATGCTTATACCTGCCTCATAGAGACTGTTACCTAAGATCTGCTGGCCCCCAGAACCCTAGGGCTCAACCTGAGGGAAAAGGGGTTGGGATAGGTGAAGCTCCTGCTCCATCTCTGCCCAGCATAGTTCTGCTAGCTTTTGGTGAGTACCTGCAGGGCTTTCCCTGTAGGTTGGGTCAATCTCATTACACCACAAGCGTCCACAAATCTAAGACATAGGAAGGGGAATAACTGACAAATGCAATTTAATTGACTTTATTAACCAAACTGCTTTAATGAAAAAAGTCACAAGTCTATTAAAATCTGAGAATGTAACATTACATTTTGGAGAATGTAAACTGTAAAGAGCTTTCATCAATTGCATCATTCATCTGTAAAAGTGATGTTGGAAACCATATTAGGTTCAAGCATGATTATTGCTGCAGTCTTCACTTAAATGATCATCAGTGCTGTATAAAAGAACTTTACAGTGGGATTTAATTCATCGCAATGCACAGGGCCTATAGATTATTCTTCTCCCCACTCAGTGAATTATGGACACTCAGATGAACTAACAGTTTGGGAAGATTTAACCTTTAAGAGGTCAATATAGAAAGAAAATGGCTGAGGGGGTCGTTCATCAAATTGCGTTAGGGTGATAAATATCACATCATGAAATGCATATGCAAATTTATTCAAGTGGGAGGAGTAAATGAGAGCTGTTTAACATTGTTTGCGATAACATAACACATGCTATCATGGGATTTAACTACACCTTTTTCCTGAGCATTATGGCTGAAATGGAATTTGTCACAAATCCCATTTTGAGGGAGGGAGAGAGACCCACTGATTTTTGCACTCTTTATACCACTGTAAGAGGGGACATTATGAATTCAGGGTGAGGTTTGCGGAGTGAGATGGGGTTTAAGGGGCAGTTTTTACATGCACAGTCATACATATGAACAGCACATTTACCATCAGTGAAGATTTAATGTGATTTGGAGGGATGAAAGGTAAAAGAAGAGTAGATTTGTTCCATGTTCTCTCTACCCATCTTGATTGCACTAGCTGGGTAGAGAGAACATGAAACAAATCTACTCTTCTTTCACCTTTCATCACATTAAATCTTCACTGATGGTAGCTGTGCTGTTTGTACATATGACTGTGCATGTCAAATTGCAGTCCTGCAGTTGTGCATATTTGGGATCAATGAACTGGTTTGTGAGTATTGCATGAATTTTCAGTTAACCAGCTTATTAATTTGAGATCCTGGATTGGAAAGAGGCGGAGACTGATTAATAGCAGTAGAAGACCACTATACATTTGCTTTGAGCCAGCTTGTTCCTATAGGGCTGATACTTGAAGTAATTCTGATTCCTGCTCACTATTAATCATCTGGAAGAAATGACTTGTACTGAATAATTTATGCTATTGCTTTTGAACTGAGTGCTAATGACTTTGGCCTTGTTTGACCTTTGTGATCCTCTGCTTTAAGTTTGAAAATAAAGATATACTTTGGGAATGTAAAAACTGTGCACTGCCTGAGTTTTTCAGAAGCAGTAATTTAGTAATGCTCACCATCTATAGGACCTTGAAACATGTGTTTCCACTGATTCAATATGGACTCTAGAAAGCCCAGATCTCAATATCATACCATTTGAGTAGAAAAGGACTGAAAGCAAAAGTACTCTTCTTTCCTGCTAACTCTCTCTTGCCCTAGAGGGTTGATGCCCCTGCCTTTCAGTTCTATTCTCTATCCTTTTCTGACAGTGCCAAAAGTCTGGGCATAACTTTTGGCTCGCCCCTCTCCCTTCACCATTATATTTCTTTGCCACCAGATTTCAATATCTGTAAAATCCCGTCTTCTGTAACCTTTGATCCTATGCATTGTCTTTCAAATGCAGGAGCTATTGGAATTCTCTTTTGTCCATCACAATTCTTCAAAAGCTGATTGTCTTCAGTGCCTCCTTTACCATATTCCTTCTTATTCTACACGACACCCTTGAAGCTTTCTCTCAGCTTGCTCCCTGCCAAATATGGGATCTAGTTGCACTGGAGAAAGTACAGAGAAGGGCGACCAAAATAATAGGGTAGCCCTTTATGAGGAAAGGCTAAAGTGGTTAGGGCTATTCAGCTTGGAGAAGAATGAGGGAGGATGGGATCGAGGTCTACAAAATCATGAAAGCACTTGAACAGGTAAATGTAAATTGGTTATTTACTCTCTCAGAGAATAAAAGGACTAGGAGGCCCTCCATGAAGTTAGCAAATTGCTCATTTAAAACAAACAGGAAAAATTTCTTTTTCACTCAACGCATAAATAAGCTCTGGAATTCATTGCCAGAGGATGTGGTTATGGAAGTTAGTGTAACTGGGTTTAAAGAAAGTTTGGATAAGTTCCTAGAGGAGAAGTCCATATTAATCAATAAGGAATAGTAGCTTGGGATCTACTTAATGTTTGGGTACTTGCCAGGTACTTGTGACTTGGATTGGCCACTGTTGGAAACAGGATGCTGGGCTTGATGGACCCTTGGTCTGACCCAGTATGGAATATCTTATGTTCTTATGTTATGTTATGATGTGTAAGACCCCAGTTGTTTGTTTTGGTTTGCTTTTTCATTGCAAGGCTTTTTTTTTCTAGTTTGTTTAATGTTTTTGTTTGTTTTTTTTCGGTTGGATTCATTGTCAAACTGAAGAAAACATTAAAGATAAAAAAAGCCAACCAAAATGACCAGAAAAATCTAAACCAATTAAATGGAATGGGCCTCTGGCTGCCCTGGCTGAGCCTTTCCAGGCCCCTGAAACCCTCACTTGGGCCAAAAAACTGAGTCAACAAGGTACTGGGGCTTGCCTGGTGCTGGAATGGTGCCAGTGCCCGACAAGCACTGACGCCAGCCCAGAAACAGGGCCAGCTTAGAGGCAACCGGCCCGGGGGCCTTCCCAGAGCCAGCCCAGCATCAGTGCCTGCCCAAAACCAGTGCCTGGAGGATGCAGCCAAAGTGACTTCATTTTGACACGTTTCTCTGATGCAACTGGTGCAATTTTTAAAGCACAAGGACTCGGGCAGGAGCAGATGGGCATCACTCCTGCCCTTTTTCAATGATGATCCTTGAAGGGGGTAAGTGGGGGCTGGGCTAGGAGCTCTCTGGCCTTGGCACTTTTAAACAGCAGGGAGAGCTCCTGGTGGGCCAGGTCTGGGCAGCCCCCTGCTAGGTCAGCCCTGGGCAGGCTCCAGTTCTGAGAAGGCCTCAGTGGTGGATCAGCTCAACTTTTTTGGCTCGAGAGTGGGGAATGGCGAGGGCCCAGGGCTGCCAGAGGTCTGTTCCCCCCCCCCCCCCCCCCCCTCAAAATGCCATGAATAAGAAAACACCCGATAATTTTCAAGTATTTTGTAGGAGGCTGTTTTTGGTGTGTTCCATTTGGAACTAATGCCCGTCCCTATGAGGTTCATGCATACACCCATATCCCTTGCCTGTAAAACTCTCCATGGTTGTGCCCTCTCCTATCTTTGCTCTTTTATCCAGCATTATAACCCACTCATTTCCTCCATTCGCAGACTGTACCGGACGTTGGACTCCACCCGCTAAACAAATGCTTTACTGCTTCTGAGCGTTTTTCCTGTTCGGACTCATTTTGAGGACCAAACTCCATCTACAGTCTTAGATACTCCCTCCCTTCCTGTCATTCCAGACTAAAGTCTGATTCCTGATCCCTCTGTATCATGTTGTTTGTTATAATACCTATTGTAAGGAACCCTGACTAAAGTACTCAGAGCGGGGAAAAAAAAGGTTACATTTATGCAAATCCACTTTGGATTTTCCTTAAAACCGTGGAAAAATCAAGTGTGTTTCAAAAAATCTGAAATTTCCATTTAGCCTGAATTTGATTTCTGGTCATTCACACATCCTCCTTAATAGTATTGTAGGAGCCTAAGAACCTACCACACGACTGAACAAGGGGATATCCTGAGAATTCAGGAAAACATATACAGAAGAGAAACAGGATACAAATGCCTCATTATGGAATGACTTAACTATCATTTTTATTTAATAATATCTGATAAAAACTTGTAAGGTATGAGATGCCAAGTTTCTGCATATGTAATGATACCTCACTTGAGCAGTGTGTAGATTTGTCTAGGTAATGTGCGTATTGAAGTGGGTCAGGACCATATCTCATGTTAAATCACCTGCACCTAATAGAAATGCTGATTAATTAAAAAGGTGTACTAGCAAGCATTTTAAAAAGCAGCCTTAACCTGCTTCCATCCTAATTTCACAGCAGCTTGTTTTTCTTTCGTATTCCTGAAGACTATAATTATGTTTGAAGACAGGAATTGAGTGTAAATGGGTATCATATGCACAGCTAACAAAATATGCATGAAGGCATCGAAATATCAAAACCATTTAATGTATTTCTGATGTTTTTCTTTCTTCAGATGATTTTTTTTTGTGGATCATTTCACAAGGAACCTAGCAGACTGTCTTCCTTGCAAAATGTCATACTTTTTTGACACATCTGAAGAAAGAACCTATGTGGTCTTGAAGGAAGTGAACACGTACAACTTCTTTGACCAGATTCGTGGTGGTGTTTCAATTAGGTAGTGCAATCTGCAAAGGTAGGCTCTGACTTTTTCCGGAACCAGTATGACTGCTAAAATCCTGTAGCGACAGACTGGCACTTTCTGGTGGTGTTCTGTACAGTAGCCGCAGGACCCGAATCAGTTGCCTTGCCTTGCTCCGCTCCGACCTGTACTCTCCGATTGCTTGCGTTGTCCTCGTTTTGGCTTGTGAGAGAAGATGGCATCCACTGTAGTCCCAGTTGTTTCAGCTGCTTTTATGTTTGCTCCCCAGACACAGACGATGCCAGTAGCTCCATGTGTCAAAATCTCCAACCAGTTCCAGTCCTGCTCCTTCACTGCCCATCTGTCACAGTCGTAATTATTAGAACTGAAGCCCAGTGAAGGTTGTAGCTGTGAAAATACTTGGATCTCTTCGGATCTTTAACACTGATGTTATAGCTGATTAGGACCCTGTTAGCCTTCTGTTAGTCTCTTGAAAACTATTGCCAGTCTCATTCATCATGGAAGCTATCCAGCTGCTCCAGTGAATGTCCTTCTCTTTGTGTATGCGTGCACGTGATGTTATATTTCCTAATGTCTTCATCTTGGTGGATTTTAGATGCTTATGCAAAGGTTACTTGTGGTGTTGTAATTACATATTTCATAAAATTTCAGTAGTCGTTTTGAGAATGCAAAACAAAATGAAATCATTTTGCACCTGATGTTGCGGAGAATGCTGCTGTTAATATGCTCACCATTCATATAGCCATCCTGCTATTTTCACATTGTGTCCCTGCACAGATGGCAAGAGGATATACAACCCTTTTGAATACCCATTCTGTTCTTAAGTTAGTTTATCAGTTAACATGTGACGAGAGCTGGCTTTTGTTACAGAGCTGTGAATTATAGGGATGCTATGAAATCTGAGTTAAGGAGTCCTGTTACAAGTGCTTGCATACATCTCCACATGTAATAATTTTGTATACTGTCTGAATAAAAGTGCAGCTGTGGGCAGAATGCAAACATTTTAGTTTAAATCCTCAATCTGCAAGCCTGTTCTTGGCTTGCAGACTGATATTTTGATGGCCATCTTTACAGCTTAGAGTATGGTGTAGTACATACAGGTAGGATTAATAAAGAACTGAGACATTCTTCAAAATGAAATGTTGTATTTCATGAAGTTCTCCTAGCAACAGAAGTTCAAATAATAACACCGGACTGCAGAACCACGCCCACACTTATTCAAGTCATCCTTGCATTAGAAATATAATAACCTGTTTTACCCCTTGTTTGCAATGCACTTTATCTGCAAAAAGTCAAATTACAATTGGGAATATACAGACTGAGAAGTATCATACAAAGAACCTCTCAATCTGCTTTTATATCAGGAAATCATGGTATGTCATAAATTGGGTTCCTGTCACCTTGAAGCTTTGATCAGTGTCTACAAAGGACATTATTTTGGTTGCTTCAAATGGTTATCACATATTTGGTATGCCCCAGAACCTTAGGACCTGATTGGTGCTCTAGCTGCTCTCATGTATTGACCAATCTGGATTCACTCTGCATGTAACTTCCCTTTATGTGGAATTTCTAGGCTAGAGCCTGACCTAAATGTTTTGTCATTTCTTTCAGTATCCTTTTTTGCACGCATGCATACTTATGCGGTTGTTCACCACCTTAGATAGTTCAAAATGATGAGATCCCAAGAGGCAGAAAGATAACATATTCCGAAATCATTCTAAATCTTCTGTTCCCGTGGTCTTATAATTCTGCAGCTCTTTCCCTCTGTTTCTGCTTTCCATCAAATGCTAGATCTTAAGAGGATAAATTTTATACTATTCTTATTTTATTGAGTTGTATCATGTTATCTAATGTCTACCAAATGCACAATTGTAACTTTTCCCTTTTTGTGTTGATTTAGTATCCCACTGTATCATGCACTGTTTTTGATAATAACGCTTTCTGAATTACTCCATAATTCACTGAATGTTTTTCTTCTTCCAGTCTCCTAACAGCACTTAACACCAGTTGTTAGAGCGTATGAATTTAGTTAGTGAGATTATATTGTATAACGCAATAAATGGAGGTACTCTCACCTGTATTAAATGTGCATTTTCTAGTCCCTGGTCTGTATTCAATTAAATGAGAAGAATAGCTCCATCATCAAAGAACAAATATAACAGAGCAAAATAGGTATTATCTAAAGGTAAAAATATCCATTTACATTACTAAAAGCCTTACCACTAACATTTATTCAGAAATATGCTTAAAAAAGGCTATATCTCTATAAATTTTAGTATAAATGTATTTTGCAGTGCTGAACCATGCTATATATATAAAACAAAAAAATCAGGAAATATTTAAATTCAGCTGTGCTTATCAATTATTACAACAAAAAACACTCTATGCAGAGTGAAGTACAAGCACAAAAATCATTACTTCATATTAATTATCATCACAGACATTTTTATTAAAAATACTTATATTACAAAACCATGTTATTCTAAAATACTCATTAGAAAAATTGTTTTGAGATCATTGCTCATTACATTGATTGAACATATCTCCTTTACATCATTAATTCATGAATACCATTCAAGTACATTTCACCTACACTTAAAAAACCATTCATTCCCAATCACAACCCCATTCTCAAACTTTCATTCTAACAATCCAGTCCTAAAAAATACACATTAATATCCCACTTATTCAACAAATCAGTAGGGATGTGAATCGTTTTTGAACGATTAAAATTATCGTCAGATAATTTTAAAATCGTCCTAAATCGTCAGAGTGCATGATACAATACAAATGCCCCCGATTTATCATCATAAATCGTCCTAAATCGTTAAATAGGGCACGGGAATTATTTGGGGGAGGGCGGGAAAACCGGCACACCAAAACAACCCCTAAACCCACCCCGACCCTTTAAAACCAATTCCTTACCCTCCTGAACCCCCCCCCAAAATGTTAAATTACCTGGTGGTCCAGTGGGGGGGTCCCGGCGCAATCTCCCGCTCTCGGGCCATCGGCGCCATTTTGGCTGCCACTAATTAAAATGGCGCCGATGGCCCGATAAAAAAAAACCCACCCGACCCTTTAAATTGACCCCCCCCCCAAAACCTTTTAAAATTACCTGGTGGTCCAGGGGGGCCTCGGGGAGTGATTTCCCGTTCCCAGGCATCAGCTGCGCTAAAAAAAAAATGGCACCGATGCCCTTTGCACTTACCATGTAACAGGGTATCCGTGCCATTGGCCGGCCCCTGTCACATGGTAGGAGCACTGGATGGCCGGCGCCATCTTTAAATTTCCCCACACTATTAACCAATATACTTTTTATATGGTAACCTAACCAGCACTTCAGTGTGTTCCCTTAGTATATTGTGATATATCCCAACAGGGCCCTTGTTTCGACAGATCGGTTTCTTCAGAGGAAATAAATTGTTGAAGAGAACCTCACTCATTGAAATGAGCCGCTATAAAAATAATCAATACAACAAAATTTCTTTTTTACTGTCTTCTTAGGATATCCTCTAGATAGAAATTTATTGCTCATCGTTGTGGCCTGTCTTTTATACTCCATGGTATTATCACATAACCGCCGCAAGCATAAAAACTGTCCCACTGGAATATTAGCCCGTAGATTGAGCGGATGAAAACTCTGAAAGTGTAACAGATTATTTCTGTCTGTGGATTTAGAAAAAATAGTAGTCCCTAACCTGTGTTGATCCCTAAATACCCGTAAGTCTAAAAAGGAGATAGACTGTCTATTATAACTGATGGTAAACTGTAAATTGGGATTTAATGAATTCAACCATACTGAAAATGACTGAAAAGCTTGTGCTGATCCCTTCCAAATAAAGAAAATATCATCAATAAATCGTGTCTATAACTGGATATTAATCCAGTATTCTGATGTATAAACAAATGTTTCTTCAAACTTGGATACATAGAGACACGCCAAGGAGGGGGCCATAGTGGCCCCCATCACCATCCCTTTAATTTGCTGATAAAACTGGTCTTTATATTTAAAGAAATATTTTGTCAATGCTATAGAGGCCAATTCAGTAATGAAAACTGCTTTATTCATGGGAATTGCATGTGTAAGTAGTAATTTCTGTACTAATTGTAAAGATGCTTCTTGAGGTATATTAGTATATAACGTCACATCTGCTGTGACCCAAAGTGCGTACTCACTCACCTTTACAATAGACTGAGGTTTTAGTATAAAGTATGAAGAATCCCTTATATACGATTTACTTAATTTGACCAATGGGTTTAAAAAGGTGTCCACATATTTTGACAGAGGTTCCAAAACTGACTGAATACCTGATACTATGGGATGACCAGGGGGTGCTGTTAATGATTTGTGGATTTTTGGGACCACATAAAACATTGGAGTAGATGGATAAGGTTCAAATAAAAAATGTATTTCTTTTTTTGTTATGTATCGATGACTAACCACTTTGTTGAGGATATCCAAAATTTGAATCTGCAAAGATTCCATTGGATCACTATCTAATGAAATGTAAAATTCTAAATCAGATAATTGACATAGTTATCTGATTTAGTTATCCAATAGTTATCCAATAGTTATATTGGATACATATGCCTCAGTGTCCAATATAACTATACCTCTTCCCTTATCTGCTGGACGTATAGTTATAGAACAATCCTTTTGTAACTGCATGAATGCCTCTCGATCATGCGCTGTAAGGTTGTCCCTGCAATGTATCGGTGTCTGCTCAAGAGTCTCTAAATCCCGTAGGACTAGTTTCTCGAATACCACTATAGATGAATCTACTGGGCCTGGTGGTACCCATTTAGATGGATGACTTAACCCTGAGACATAGGGGCTAATGTTTCCAAAAACTGCATAATCCTAAACCATCGTATAAAATTATAGAGCGAAACTCTTGTTTGAAAAGCATCATATCTATCGTTTGTGGTCGGCACAAACGATAACCCCTTTTGAAGTAGGGATAATTCTGCTGGTGAAAATATTCTAGAAGACAAATTGAAGATTAAAGGCGTGTCTAGTGTTGTGATTGTGTGGTTCGTCAGTCTAAAGGGTATTGGCCCTGTAAAATACCAGGTCTCCGGCGTGTATTATACTGTTGCTGTATTGGGAGAGCAAATAAATCATTAGGTAAGTTCTGATTATCATTCTGAGGGGGTAAACTAAATGTTACTGACTAATCAAGAGTCAGCTTGTAACCTAAAGCTAGTTAAGGATTATGGATACCTGTCCAGGAGAGTGGAGTATTTAGAAAATCAAGCAAGGCATCTAAACCTGCGACTATTGAACTTTCCAAGAATATTGGGTGAAGTAATTTATATTACCTTAAAGAGATTTCTTGTTGAAATTTTAAAGTATGAGGATGATAAAATTCCTATGATAAATACATTTTTCTTTATCCCAAAACGCTTGCAAAAGGGACAAACCTGACCAGTTTGAAGCCATCTCTAATTTGACGCAATTATTGTTCTTAGTTTAATGCCCTCTTAGGCCTTTCTTTCCAGCTGCCTAAGCTCCCAAGTTTACTCCCTTTGTTGAATGTAACTTTGATTCTTCTATGTATATAAAAGTTGTTTTCTGTTACAGTTTTCCCCAGTTCGATGTAAACCGATCTGATATGGTCATTTAACCATGAAGGTCGGTATAGAAAAGTGCTAAATAAATAAATAAATAGAAATTTTAGAAAGATCTATGCTTCTTATTTCTCTTATAATTGAAAGTGATGTAAATGATATTATGAGAAGATATTTCAAAAATATTAATCTTCATTTTCATGATCAAGTGGTAAGAATATTTCCAGACCTATCTAGGGAAACTCAATTAAGTAGGAGGGATCTTTTAACAATGAGATCTCAAGTGATATCCCTCGGATATACATTTGTGTTAAAGTATCCCTGAAGATGCTGTATTAGAGGTAATGGGGAAAGCTTTCACTTTTGTATTTCTGGAACAACTGAAATCCTTCCTGAACGCCAGGAGTGTAAGAGCTATTCCTGGAGAATAAACTACAAGACAATCAATAATAATAATACACCACTGTCATGATAAGTCAATTTCCTGGTGATTTTCTTCTGTCTCCCATATAATGCCGGGCCCCATTTTAATTTTACCTGCTTTGAAAAGTGATGTAACTTGAAAATTGCATGTAATTCATCTGATGAATCGCTGGAGGAAGAATAAAATGACCGTGTTTTTCGCGAGGGCCTGTTCTTATTTAACTAAGAGTACAAGTACCCTTTGGTATGATCGGCTTCATCCCGATGAAATTTTAAAATTTTGTTCAATTTGAGTTCATTCCAATATTTATCTATCAAATCTTTATAAGCTGTTAATTGTGTAGTAAATGATTCAAATGTTGTTTGTGCTTTTAAATCATCAATCTGTGTATCTATACACACACACACACAGAAACACACACACACAATGGGGCAGATTTTAAAAAGTACGCGCGCAGCCTACATTTGTGCGCGCTACCTGGCGCACACAAATGTACGCCCGATTTTATAACATGCGCATGCAGCCGCGCGCATGTTATAAAATCAGGGGTCGGCGCACACAAGGAGGTGTACACTAGTGCACCTTGCGTGCGCCGAGCCCTCAGGGAAACCAGCTGGCTTTCCCCGTTCCCTCCGAGGCTGAACTGGAATCGGCCTCAGAGGGAACTTTCCTTCCCCCCCACTTTCCCCTCCCTTCCCTCCCTGTCCCTCCAGCCCCCAAAAAAACCCGCCCATATCTTTATTTCACAAGTTACGCCTGCCAAAGGCAGGCGTAACTTGCGTGCATCGGCCGACCGCTGACACCGATCCCCCAGCCCAGCAGCCATGGAGAGGCCTCTGGCCACACCCATGCCCCGTCGCTGGACTTCCCCATCCCGCCCACGCCCCGCCCCGGACCCCGTTTTTTCAAGCCCCGGGACTTTCACATGTCCAGGGGCTTTACGCGCGCCAACGGGCCTTTTGAAAATAGGCCCTGTGCGCGTAACCCCCTACGCGCATAAATCCTCCTGGATTTACTCGTGTAGGACTTTGAAAATCTGCACCAATGCTTTTATGGGTATAGACTATTACGCTTGTTTGTTTTTTTATTTATTTATTTATTTGTCGATATTTATATCCAGGCAGTGTACAGATAAAACAATCATAAAATATATATAAAACACAATCATCAGAACAAAATAAAGAACACAGCAACCATGCTAAAAAAATATCATAGCTGGAATCATAGAGAAATGGGAGACCATGCTTAACTTAAGGCTTCTCAAAAGTCAGAACAGGTACACTTTTAGTTCATTGCTCTTAAATGCAGTCCCTCCAGAGGGCTGCCTAGAGTGGGAGATTCTTGCTGCTGTATCTGTCACTCTGGCGCCTGTGGAATAAGCAGGGAAATGGCTGCACAGGCAGGGAGTGAATCTGCGGTATGGGAACTCTAGGTGGGGAGACCATATCCCAGGGAAATGCTAGTACCTAATTCACTGTCAGAATATATTACTTGTGTACCCCTCCCTGCAAAATCCTGCTAAATGTTGTGTAGTGAATGAGTTAAGCAGAAAAGAGTTACTCAGCTACTGCTTGTAATTTTTTTTTAGTATTTATGATAGATCGCTTTGTTGTGTATTATATGCTATTGCTATTAATTAGGGTTTATTGAGTATGTGCTTCCCCATAAAAGGCATGAATCAACCAAATTTGGATTTAGGTTTAGCTGTGATTGAGTAAGAATTAGACCAGCCACTAGAATAACTTCTCTGTTATGCAGACCTGAGGCGAGTGTTTGAGGCTTGGTGTGAAGGTCAAGGTGTTCTTCCTCATTTGGTTAAGATTACGCTCATTTAGGAATTTTTGCAGGATGGATTGAATAAAGGTTGGCCCTTAATTTCTTAAAGATGCAAGTAATAGCTCGTGCCTGTTTCAGGGGTCCGGTGAATGGTGGTCTCTTGTCAGCTCATCCAGATGTTTCTTCAAAGGAGTGAAACATCTTTGTCTTCCCTTGCGGTTACCAGTGCCCTTGTAGAGTCTTAATCTGGTTTTGGATTTCTTAGTGCGCCCTAGGTTTAGTCCAATGCGTAATGTTTTCTTGCAGTTACTGACCTTGAAAATGGTGTTTCTTATGGCGATTTCTTCTGTGCATCAAAATTTCTGAGCTGCAAGCCTTGTCTTGCCGGGAGCTGTTCCTTTGAGTGACTCCAGGGACAATACAGCTGTGTACTGTTCCTTCCTTTTTGCCAAAAGTAGTCTCAGATTTTCACGAATCAGTCCATTTCCCTGCCATCTCTGGATAGGGAAAGAGAGGCGGAGGAATAATGCCTGTTGTGACCCTTAGATGTCAAGAGACATATTGTGAGGTATCTGGAGGTTTCTAAACCTTTCCGGAAGACAGATTGCCTGTTTGTACACAGTAGTAGTAAACAGGGTGAGCTGGCTTCGTGGGTTGCAATAGTTTGCTGGATTACGGTCATGGCCGTGTACGTGGATACTGCACAGTCGTTGCCTAGTCAGGTTAGATAAAGTTGAATGGCTAAATGCAGACATTTGCATACCCCTCAACGGAATTTAAGATCTGCCAATAAAGGCTTGTTGACAGTTCCTTTAGTTCTAACTGCACATTTGAGCGAAGTAAGAGTAAGAGCTATTTTAATTGCTGGTCCTAAATTATGGAATAAACTGCCCATGGAATTAAGGCTGCAAAAAGACTTTTCTGTTTTTAAGAATGTATTGAGGACATGGCTTTTTAACTAGTCTATGAGACAAATGTTTAAAATAAGGCAGTTATTTACACTGGTTAGCATGATGTTTTGGAAATTGACTATTGAGTGAGGCCTACTTTTTATTCTTTTATTTTTATTTTATTTTAACTTTTTTATCCTAATTTTAATTAATTTTTTGCCTCTGATTTCATGTTTTTCACCTTTGCACTGCTTGCTTTTATTGATGTTATTTATTTGTATCTCCTTATTTTATGTAACTTGCCATTATGTTATCAGCATTTTATTTTGTAAACCATTGTGATTGACTACCATGCAGAAGTATATAAACACATAAAATAAATAAATAAAAGAGAGAGAAAAAGGCTCCATTTTTCCCTTGGTCTGAGATTGACCAGAAGTGAAGTGAATTGAGGAGACCACAAGAGAGGGCTCTTGGACTTTGTCTGACCCTCTCTAGTTTAATACCAAACATTATGGATCAGCTTTGTACCAGTTGAGCTTCTGTGTATCTGGAAGTCTTTCTGGAAGTTTCAGGAGGCTCATATTTTCCCCATCTGTATTTAAATTATTGCTTTGAATGTGTGTGTGTTATGTTGCAACTGTTTGCAGCCCTCTCTGTCGGTGACAAGTGTACTGACAGTCTCCGTGAACTGCATATATAGGGACCTGACACTGAGTTTCTGCTGTTTTTATTGATTATAATAAACACTGATAAATTCCCATGGGAAAATAAACTAAAACACAAACTGAAAACAAAGGTCCCTAATCACACTGCTGAAGTGTGAAACTGCCACAAGGGACCTTCTTAGAGCAAGCAGGATCTAGTAACTGTCAGGACCTAGAGAAGGCCAGGGACTGGGCCATTTAGATCTGCAGAACATGAGTAGAAATCTCTGCCAGTTTAATTAGGATGAAATTTGTGTCCCTGCTGACTGCATTGTAAAGGCTCAGGGAATTCATGACCACCAGGGGCTATACTTGGAATGTAAATGACGTCCTTGAACTACAGCAGTTAGCCTTTGGTTTCTAGTACCAGGGAAGTTTCTTTCTTTGTAATTGAGAACTACTAGAGAAATCCTGGAATAGCTAACATATTGCGCTAACCTCTGTATTCTTCACCACCTGGACTGTTCCTTTGTTTTATTCAGGCCCGGGGAGTAATAGGTCGGTACCACTAACGTCTTGTGACTATTACTTTCAGTCTTACTATGACCTCTTGTGGTTAGATACTATATTGTTTCATACGTTTACTCATCCTTCTGACTCCTAATGGTCAAAAAGAATATTGCATCTTACTTTTATTGTAATACAGTGAAAGCAAAACCTGTTTGTTTCATTTTGTTTCTTAATTTCTACTTTATATTCTGTAATAAATATTCTAGTTTACATTACATAATATAGTTTATACACTTTGATGGTCTCCAGGTACCATATCTATCTAACCATGCAGAGTGTTTAGGATGTTATGTATTTTATAAATTATTTGTTCTCCTTGAGCAATGCTTCCAATGCTGATGCACAGACACACACTGTATCAAGTGCAAGAAGTACAAAAAGCCTTCTCTGTATTAAATACTGAAGAAGCTCTTGAGAAAAAGATTGAAGTGTTATCTGAAAAGAGAGAAGAAACCCAATGCATACAGGAATTCCAGATCAGTAACCAAAGGAAAAAGCTAATTGTGCTGGATGAATCTGTCATCAAAGGCACTAATCTTTCCACTTGAACAAATGCAAAAGGAAAGGGAAAAGTGGATAACAAAACTCAAGTAAAGTCACAAAAGGAATCCAGTAACAGCAGTAACCTGACCGTGGAAAGCTGGAAAGCTATGAGCACAAATGCTCGTAGTTTGGGCAATAAAATCCCAGATCTGCAATCCCTAATGGTGGAGGCGGACTTGGACATTGTTGCTGTCACGGAGACGTAGTTCATGGAATCACATGATTGGGATACGGCAATATAGAAACATAGAAACATAGAAATGACGGCAGAAGAAGACCAATCGGCCCATCCAGTCTGCCCAGCAAGCCTCACACTTCTTTTTTTCTCATACTTATCTGTTTCTCTTGGCTCCTAGTAACCTTTGGTTCTATTTCCCTTTCACACCCACCATTAGTGATGGAGCTGCATCCAAGTGAAAAATCAAGCTTGATTAGTTAGGGGTAGTAACCGCTGCAATAAGCAAGCTATACCCATGCTTATTTGTTTTACCCAGACTATGTTATTCAGCCCTTATTGGTTGTTTTTCTTCTCCCCTGCCATTGTAGCAGAGAGCTATGCTGGATAAGCGTGAACTATTAGTTTTACTTCTCCCCTGCCGTTGAAGCAGAGAGCTATGCTGGATATGCGTGAACTATTAGTTTTACTTCTCCCCTGCCGTTGAAGCAGAGAGCAATGCTGGATATGCGTGAAGTATTAGTTTTACTGCTCCCCTGCCGTTGAAGCAGGGAGCTATGCTGGATATGCGTGAAGTATTAGTTTTTCTTCTCCCCTGCTGATGAAGCAGAGAGCTATGTTGGATATGTATTGAAAGTGAAGTATGCATTGAAAGCCACATTATCTATCAACAAATATTGAATAAGCCTAATAATTGGTAGTACCTATAGCTTATGAACTCTTCGTTAATTTTACATACTCTTGCCCACCCCTGGTTTTTTTTTTAAATATGGAGATGGCAGGCCTCCATCCTTCCGCTCCGTGAAGGTGGAACACCAACCACTGGCCACTGGCATCCCGCTCCGTGAATGCCTCTGTGGCTACTGCCGCTCCGTGCAGTGTTTTGCTGTCT
Source organism: Rhinatrema bivittatum (assembly GCF_901001135.1). NCBI lineage: Eukaryota > Metazoa > Chordata > Amphibia > Gymnophiona > Rhinatrematidae > Rhinatrema > Rhinatrema bivittatum. The sequence goes on from NC_042621.1 coordinate 56,597,668, forward strand.
CCTCTTTATACACTTCCTCTAGACCTGATGGATCCACAGTGTTTATCCCACGCCCCTTTGAAGTCCTTCACAGTTTTGGACCACCACTTCCTCCGGAAGGGCATTCCAGGCATCCACCACTCTCTCCGTGAAGAAATATTTCCTGACATTGGTTCTTAGTCTTTCTCCCTGGAGCCTCCGCTTGTGACCTTTGGTTCTGCTGATTTTTTTCTGACGGAAAAGGTTTGTCGTTGTCTTTGGATCGTTAAAGTTTTTCAAGTATCTGAAGGTCTGAATCATATCACCCCTGTTCCTCCTTTCCTCCAGGGTGTACATATTTAGATTCTTCAGTCTCTCTTCGTATGACATCCGATTAAGACCCTCCACCTTTTTGGTCGCTCTTCTCTGTACCGCTTCCATCTTGTCTCTGTCTCTTTGTAGATACGGTCTCCAGAACTGAACACAGTACTCCAGGTGAGGCCTCACCTAGGACCTGTATAAGGGGATAATCACTTCCCTTTTCTTACTCGATATTCCTCTCTCTATGCAGTCCAGCATTCTTCTGGCTTTTGCTATCGCCTTGTCGCATTGTTTCGCAGACTTCAAATCATTAGACACTAAAACCCCTAGGTCCCTCTCCTGCTCCATGCACATCAGCCTTCCCCCCCCCCCCCCCCATCGAATACAGTTCATTAGGATTTCCACTCCCCATATGCATGACTTTGCACTTCTTGGCATTGAATCTCAGCTGCCATATCTTCGACCACTCTTCCAGTTTCCTTAAATCCCGTCTCATTCTCTCCACTCCTTCCGGCATGTCCACTCTGTTGCAGATCTTAGTGTCGTCCGCAAAAAGACAAATCTTACCTTCTATCCCGTCTGCAATGTCGCTCACAAAGATATTATACAGGTCCGGTCCCAACACCGATCCTTGCGATACACCACTTAAAACCGCTCTCTCTTCAGAGAGAGTTCCATTTACCATCACACATTGTCTTCTGTCCATCAACCAGTTTGCAATCCAGGTCACCATCTCAGCACTCACTCCTGCGCTTCTCGTTTTATTCACCAGTCTCCTGTGCAAAACTGTATCAAAAGCTTTGCTGAAATCTAAGTAGATGACATCGAGCGCTCTTCCTCGATCCAATTCCTTGGTTACCCAGTCAAAAAAGTCAATCAGATTTGTCTGACAGGATCTTCCCCTGGTGAATCCATGCTGCCTCTGGTCCAGCAATTCTCCGGACTGTAGATAGTGAACTATTCTCTCTTTCAACAGTGACTCCATTACTTTTCCCACCACTGAAGTGAGGCTAACCAGTCTGTAGTTACCAGCCTCCTCTCTGTTCCCACTCTTGTGAAGCGGGACCACCACTGCTCTTTTCCAATCACTCGGCACCACTCCCGTTTCTAGGGATCTATTGAACAGGTCACACAGCGGACCCGCCAGCACATCTCTGAGCTCCATCAGTATCCTTGGATGAATCCCATCAGGTCCCATGGCTTTGTCCACTTTCAGCTTCTTTAGCTCTTCCCATACATTTTCTACTGTAAAAGGGTTTTCTTCTATTCCACTTCCTTCCAGTTTCTAGTTGTGTAGAGATGGTCCTTCTCCAGGGTCTTCTTTAGTGAACACAGAACTGAAGTATTCGTTTAATATTTCTGCCATTTCTTTGTCACTCTCCACGCATTGATCATTTCCACCTTTCAATTTCACTATACCACTTTGAACCGGGCTATAACTTGTTAAGGAAGTACAGAGCGGATAGGAAAGGGGGAGGCGTGGCGCTTTACATCAGAAACAATATCCAAGCATCTGAGTTGCAAGGAAGATGGGGCAATGAAGAAGCACTATGGGCCAACCTAAAAAAAGATGGGACATCCATTTTTATTGGAGTGGTTTACAGGCCTCCATACCAAAAGGAAGAGCTGGACAGAGATCTGGTTGAAGGCATCCAAAAGATGGGAATGAAGGGAGGTGATTGTTGGAGACTTTAATTTGCCGGATGTAGACTGGAGAATCCCATCTGCAGAATCTAACAATAGTAGAGAAATAGTGGATGCTCTTCAAGGAGCTTTGTTCAAACAAATGGTAATGGAACCCACAAGAGAGGGAGCTATACTCAATTTAGTGCTCACTAATGCAGATAATGTCTCTGATGTGCAGGTGGGCACCCATCTCAGCACCAGTGATCATCAAACGGTATGGTTTAATATCACAAAAAGGATATGGAAAAGAAGCACACAAACCCGAGTTTTGCAGTTCAAAAACACGGACTTTGATGAAATGGGGAAGTACCTGGAGGAAGAACTAGTAGGCTGGGAGAACGAGAGAGATGTGGAACAACAGTGGACCAAACTAAAAGGAGCAATTACCAAGGCAACTAATCTATATGTTAGAAAAGTAAAGAAAAGCAAAAGAAAAATGAAACCTATCTGGTTCTCCATGGAGGTGGCTGACAAAAAAAAGGCTAAAAGAACAGCATTCAAGAAATATAAAGGATCCCAAAAGGAGGAGCACAAAGAAGAATATCTGGTAGCACTGAGGGAGACAAAGAAAGTAATCAAGATGGCAAAAAGTCAAGGGGAAGAAAGGATTTCCAAAGAGATTAAGAGAGGTGACAAAACATTTTTCAGATACATCAGTGAAAGGAGAAAAGTTAAAAGTGGTATAGTGAAACTGAAAGGTGAAAAAGGATCAATGTGTGGAGAGAGATGAAGAAATGGCAGAAATATTAAACAAATACTTCAGTTCTGTGTTCACTAAAGAAGACCCTGGAGAAGGACCGTTGCTAGTTAACAAACTAGAGGGGAATGGAGTAGATGTAACTCCATTTACAGTAGAGAATGTATGGGAAGAGCTGAGGAAACTGAAAGTGGACAAAGCCATGGGGCCTGATGAGGTTCATCCCAGGATACTGAGGGAGCTCAGAGATGTGCTGGCGGGTCCGCTGTGTGACCTATTCAATAGATCCCTAGAAACGGGACTGGTGCTGAGTGACTAGAGAAGAGCAGTGGTGGTCCTGCTTCACAAGAGTGGAAACAGAGAAGAGGCTGGTAATTACAGACCGGTTAGCCTCACCTCGGTGGTGGGAAAATAATGGAGTCGCTGTTAAAAGAAGGAATAGTGAGCTATCTACAGTCGGAAGAATTGATGGACTAGAGGCAGCATGGATTCACCAGGAGAAGATCCTGTCAGACAAATTTGATAGAGTTTTTTGACTGGGTAACCAAGGAATTGGATCAAGGAAGAGCGCTCAATGTCATCTACTTGGATTTCAGCAAAGCTTTTGATACGGATCCGCACAGGAGACTGGTGAATAAAATAAGAAGCTTAGGAGTGAGTGCCAAGGTGGTGACCTGGATTGCAAACTGGTTGACGGACAGAAGTCAATGTGTGATGGTAAATGGAACTTACTCTGAAGAGAGAACAGTGTTGAGCAGAGTGCCGCAAGGGTTGGTGTTGGGACCGGTCCTGTTCAATATCTTTGTGAGTGACATTGCGAACGGGATAGAAGGTAAGGTTTGTCTTTTTGTGGATGACACTATGATCTGCAACAGAGTGGACACGCCGGAAGGCGTGGAGAGAATGAGACGGGATTTAAGGAAACTGGAAGAGTGGTCGAAGATATGGCAGCTGAGATTCAATGCCAAGAAGTGCAGATTCATGCATATTGGGTGTGGAAATCCAGATGAACTGTATTCGATGGGGGGAGAAGGGCTGATGTGCACGGGGCAGGAGAGAGACCTTGGGGTGATAGTGTCTAATGATCTGAAGTTGGCGAAACAATGTGACAAGGCGATAGCTAAAGCCAGAAGAATGCTGGGCTGCATAGAGAGAGGAATATTGAGTAAGAAAAGGGAAGTGATTATCCCCTTGTACAGGTCCTTGGTGAGGCCTCACCTGGAGTACTGTGTTCAGTTCTGGAGACCATATCTCCGAAGGGACAGAGACAGGATGGAGGTGGTCCAGAGAAGGGCGACCAAAAAGGTGGAGGGTCTTCATCAAATGACTTATGAGGAGAGATTGAAGAATCTAAATATGTACACCCTGGAGGAAAGGAGGAGTAGGGGTGATATGATACAGACTTTCAGATACTTGAAAGGTTTTAATGATCCAAATACAATGACAAACCTTTTTCGTTGCAAAAAAATCAGCAGAACCAGGGGTCACAATTTAAAACTCCAGGGAGGAAGATTCAGAACCAATGTCAGGAAATATTTCTTCAAGGAGAGGGTGGTGGATACCTGGAACACCCTTCAGAGGAAGTAGTGAAGACCAAAACTGTGAAGGATTTCAAAGGGACGTGGGATAAATACTGTGGATCCATAAAGTCTAGAGGATGTGAATGAAGAGAAGAGGCATGGGGGTGGCTTGAGGTAATGTTGGCTACTACCTGGAGATGAATATCCTTATTCAATAGTGCAACTCCAACATTGCTCTATGCTTTAACGGCAAGACGAAATGTGGAAAAAAGGATTTGCAACCACATAAAAGCAGGGGAGTAGCTTGCTTGTTACAGCGGTTACTACCCCAAACCAAAGAAATACCTGATACTTCACTTTCAACGCAAATCCAGCATAGCTCTCTGCTTCAACGGCAGGGGAGGAAATTTTTGACAATTCACGCATATCCAGCATAGCCCTCTGCTTCAACAGCAGGGGAGGAAATTTTGTCAATTCACGCATATCCAGCATAGCCCTCTGCTTCAACGGCAGGGGAGCAAGTCTGATATTTCACTTTCAATGCAAAGCCAGCATAGCTCTCTGCTTCAATGGCAGGGGAGGAAGTTTGACACTTCATGCATATCCTGCATAGCCCTCTGCTTCAACGGCAGGGGAGCAAGACTGATACTTCACTTTCAATGCATAGCCAGCATGGCTCTCTGCTTCAACGGCAGGGGGGATGAAGAAAGGTGGATCTATATTCAGACAACAATCAACAACGACTGAATTACATAGTCTGAATAAACAGAAAAGCATGGGTGTAGCTTGCTTATTGCGGTGGTTAATACCCCTAACTAAATTAAGCTATTTCAATTAGATGCAGGTCCAACACTGCTCTCTACATTAATGGCGGGGGTGGAAGGGAAATAGAATAAATAAAGGTTACTAAGAGCCAAGAGAAACAGATAAGTATGTGAGAGAAAAAAAAGTACGAAAGCTTGCTGGGCAGACTGGATAGGCCGTTTGGTCTTCTTCTGCCGTCATTTCTATGTTTCTATGTAAGTGTGTAATCCCTAGCATATGTTAGTGGAAAAGAAACTACAATAAGATAAATGAAAAAATCGAAAGTAAAAATCAAAACTAAGAAGTAATGCTCCAGTGTTGAGAACCATCAAGGTACATTATTAACAGGAGCTTTGCAAGTCAGGCAGCTGGAGAATAAAGAAAAATTATGCCAGTCCAACAAAGCAGATAAGTCCATAAAGACGATTCCAGCAGCATCCATGAAGGGAGTCCCTCCATGTATCCCATCCACAGAACAAACAGCAGTATCCTGACTTTGGCCAGCCGGTCCCAACTCGAAGAGCTGTCACTCAAAATAAAGTGCCACTCCGGCACCAGGAGGCGAAAGCATCCGGATTCAGATTCATCAGGGACAACGACTCCTCCTGCAGCTTGAAAACTGAAAATCAACAGAAGAAACCAAAACACTCCACCGAGAAGAGCTAATTGCAGTAGCACTACTTAAACTACTCCCCACTAACCGGTAAACAAGTCCCCAGAATTAATAACTTATCTGGGAGAGAATACAGACACATACCTCCATTAATCTCAGTCATAGATCCATGAACAAGGGCAAACCAACGCCCTGGAGGCACAGGAGAGGGAAATGAAATTACTGCTGGGCTAAATAGAAAAAAAAAGGGGGAAACAAAAACCCCTCAAGCAGAAACACTTGGTAAGGTAGCTAAACATTTCTTTGCATCGTCCACACTTGAAAATTCCACACATTTCCTCTGATTCCACACATGCAAGTGTGCAGGATATTGCAGTGCATAGCGAATGTTGCACTCTGCTAACGTTGAGCAAGCCAGGGAAAATGCACGCCTCAGTAGCATTACTCGGTTAGAGCAATCCTGAAAGATAAGGATTTTCTGGTTTCGATAGTGCAGAGTTTTTTTTTCTTGTAAAAGGCCTGCAGAATCATGCCCTTGTAGAGGAAGTTAGATAGTTTAGCAATGATAGTCCCTGGCTGCGAGCCCCCTGCTACTTTAAGCCCAATCCTGTGAACTTGTTCGAAAATCATTTTCCCCTGCAGATGAGAAAGGTTCAATTCTGGCAGTAACCACTCTTCCATCAGCTTGAAAAGATCGAGGTCAGAATCTTCGACAATTCCCACAAAATGAATATTAGAGCGCCGAGCCAGGTTAACTTACTTCTCCGCTAGGGATTTCTCAAAGGTGTGCACACGTCCTTCAAGTTTTAGAATGTCGTCCTCCACTTGCGAAATGCACCCTTCTGCATGATCTAAACGTGGACCAAGTTCAGTCAGGGAGGATTTCACTTCCTCGATTTGGGCGGAGATATGGGTAAACTAGTCAGCAAGCGCCTTCACCACTGCAGCCATGAGTTTGATCACTAGTGCCAAGTCTAGGTCCTCTGGCGTTGCCGTCTCTGGTGTCTCCATCATTTTGGGAGATAAGGGCTTAGCTTTATCCTTCATCTTAGACAGTGCACGGGCCATCATACCGTATTGGGTTGCCATAGCTTGAGGGGTCAACTGACTTTTCTCCCGATCACACATCGGCAGGACCAAAAAACGCCACCAAAATATTGGTAAAATGGGAAAAATAAATGTAGAAAGAGAGGTGGTCCCTGGAGCTCTAAGGTATGTGACTGCTCAGGCCCCCCACCTCCTTAATCAGGTTCTTAAACATCATAAATAGCTCTGTCACTTCTTCAAATTTATTATTATCAGTACTCATATCCATTCACATAGTTCCTGTCATTAAGACTCTCAGCAGAGCAGCTCAACACATTCCCTTAACATTACCACAAGAATATTGCAGTTCATAGGTCCCCCTTGACAGCAACAATTACTCCCTAGGAGCCTAATGATAGTACTCTTGCTTGTATGGTGGCATGGTCCTGTTGGACTGGGAACCCAGCAGACCCAACCAGGAATGATTGCAGAATAAATCCCCAAGTTTATGATAACCACCCAAAGTTCCAATCACATACTCCTTCTCTGAGTACAATCTTATATTGAAAGAGGGCCCCTGGAGGTCCACTCTCTCACCTAACCTACAAAGGGAGCCAAACACCATGCTGTGCTCTTTTTGTAATAGGAAATATGATACACTACCTAAGATGGAGATTAAGGCCTGGATTCTCTAAGGTCGCAGACCTTAGAGAATCCGGCGGTAACGGGGGGCAGGGGGGCGAAGCGGGGGGCAGTCCTGCGATAGCCGGCAGCAATCGCATCTCCATGGTGTGATCGCTGCCAGCTTTCGCGCCGAATAACTACACCATAAAAGGTGTAGTTATTCGGCGCGAAACTGACGGCGATAAGGAATCTTACCTTTCGCCACCAGCGATGTGTCCGCAGCATCGGCTCCGGTGCCGCCCCGACTACTTCTCTTTCGGGGGACGACTCCACCCCGAGCTAACTATCGCACGTGAAAAGGGACTTTCACGTGCGAAAAGTCCCTTTTCGCGTGCGATAACGTTAGAGAATGACCCCCTAAGTGATATAAGTTAGGACTAAATAAAAAGGCACATAGCTAGTGGCCTAAGACCTGATTTAGGACCTGAGCCACATTATTTTAAACAAACTTTATTAAATCTCAAATGGAATAATAACAGGTATGCAGATTTTGACAGATGGCACCATGATAAGATTATAATGTTGTATGTAGACCCCAATCCTAATATTTTAAACTATTATGCCTACACATTTTTGGGATATCAAAATGAAGTATCTTGAAGCCTATACTGCTCTAGTTTCACAAGGGTAACCCATTAGCTATGCTACATGTAGCATCATTGTCACTGGGGAGTAACAGGGAAGAAAACTTGGCTCGAAGCAACTGCATGGACCAAGTCAGCCACAGTGACACAAACTATCAATGTTAGCCTTCTTTGCTTGAATTTACCCCTTTCGTTCCTGTGGTTTTAGACACAACTCTTCATGCTGTGTGACTTGAGAGACTGATCTAAATAAGGTCAGTTTTGAAATGAATTGAAAGCTCTTATCTCAGTACTCATCTCTGCATCAAAGCATTTCACCACTGACTTTTTATTGTATGCCTTGCCTTACATGTTCTACTTTGCATCTAAAGGAGGTGACATAAAAATGGTAATAGAGAGTCTAATCACATTTTGCACCTTTTAGAAACAAGAAAAAAAAATTAATTGCGCTGGTAACATTGATTCCAGATGTTTGTTTTCATCAAACTCATTCTTTTTAGGTCAAAAACCTTAATCTTAAATTTGAATAATAGTTATTTCAAATAATGTAAATTTATGTAGCAACTGTCATGCACACAAGATTCCAAAGTAGTTTGCAAACATAGCTATCGAGTGCAGACACCCATGGGGTAGTATGAAAGAGCAATAATTTATCTGCCACTGCTCAGCACAATAGCGAAGATGAGGAAGAATGGAATTAGGCCAAGACATTAGGACTCAACTCTTGTAATCTGTTGCCACAGGGCCCTCAGGGCTCAAACAAGTTGACATGGCCTCGGTGTAGTATTGCCAAAGATTGGTAGGAGAAATGCACTCTCAGCCTCGAAAATAAAATGCTTACGTGTTGTCGGTGATTTCTGTTACGAAACATTAGAGCAGCTGAATTAAATAATAAGAATAACCAGTATTTTGCAATTCTGAACATCACATAATTAAACCAGCCTCTAAGAAATATTCAGAGTTAAGGCACATTAGAATGTATTCCACAACATGAAGACAGCCCTGACAAAGAAACATTATTCTTAGATTTAGAATTAATTACCCTTATGTCTATACCTTGCATTCAATTTGCATATCTTAAAAGTGCTGTAAATTTCATAGCACTCCCTTGTTATTTAAGATTATTCCTTTTTGTAAAAGTTTCCTACAGCGATAACTTTCTCTTGACTATGTATTTGTGAGGTCAATAAATCTGGCTTTACTTTGCTCTACAGTGTTATAATTTTTCTTTTTTTTTGTGTGTGTTTTTCATTATTTTGCTCCTTGTTCCTTCTGCCCTCTCATTTATAATCCCCTAAAGAACCAGTAGATAGAGATGCCTGGCTGGAAGACGAAGTGAGTGGTCAGATTCTCAGATGTTATCTTTTTCCCAGAACGCACTGGTACTGGGTGTCTGACAAGTTCTATACATCTTTCCAGTGTCAACCTCATTAAACAAATACAACTTGATGTATAGCTCTCAAGCAATGAGATTTTTTGCATGGAATATGTTCTCTTCCATCCTTTCTCCCTCCCTGGTGCTGATTTTGTGCCATCTTGCACTCTTGCGCTTGTTAATGAAATACAGTTGCTGCCTAATTTCATACTCCTTTTGTTGGACAGAGCCTCTCTGCTTGATTGGACTTGTCATTGCTATATTTAAAAGAAAAAAAAAACAACCAATACTTCAGCAGGTTCTTAAATTCTTAATATGAAGCCATTAGCACTATACAGGATATTATGCATCCATTTGATATGAGTTAAGCATGGTTATGTTGATCAGGTGGAGCTCTCCTCTAAATACCAGACATATCAGCTATCACCTGTGTTTTCATATATGCTTAGGTTTGATAGGGAGCACAGCATAAATGTGTTAGATCCATGCTTTATGGTCCTGTCCAAGGTTAAGACAATATCTTTAAGTCAGAAGGACCTTGAAAGCTTCTTCAGAATAGTAAACACTAAGCCCCATGCTTTATTTTAACTGTTAATCTAAAAATGGAGGAAGTTTTAAAACCAGGCTCCCTCTACCACTCCAATTCCGGTTAGTAATAGCAAATATTATATACAGAAATATGAAAATAGCAAGAAGCAAAACTGCCAGTCAACATGATTAGTATTTGTGTCATCTCTGGTTGGAATTTGGGGTCATTCTCAGTATTCAAGACAACTCTTACTGTGGTTTTTTTTTTATCAAGTTAAATGTGCAACATATGGAGAAAATGCTGTGTATCAATGTTTAGATGCTGTGTTTGTTAAATATATATTCTAATGAATAAAATGTTCTCAGCTGTTCTATTTGAAGCAATAGGACTCTTTTTAATTACATTTTAAACTAGATCAGGTAATTTTCCAACATTACCCCAGTGCTAATAATTGGTAGTTTACTAAAGCTATTTGTGTGAAGTTAAAATCACTGTTATTTTCCTGTAATATTTGAATGGGATAAAGAATGCAATAAAGACACTCTTTGAAGGAAATAACAGGCAGATTAAACAATGCTAGTTGTCTATCAACAATTGCATTCCATTAAGGATAAATTCCCCATTTGTAATTATTGATGGAGCTAATACACTAAAAAGGATATCACGTAGATGACCATATGTTTAGATTTTATTTGTCTTTCTTTAGTTTTTCTTCAGTGATCTCTTCTTGCTGGCTCCTCGTCAGAATCCCCCAGGGCCGTCTCCTCTGAGATAGGCTCTCATCACCGCCGCTCATCGGCCTCCTTCCATGGCCTGAACACCCCATCACTATGGTATGCCCAGGCCTTGCCAGCCCTTATGGTTGGGGAATCCACCTTAGCACACTACTACACTGCATATCAGTACAGCCAAAACAATGGGGTCAGCCCATAAAATAATATTTTTTTTTTACATGAAATATTTAATTATTTAAAAATTATATTAGAATTTTAGACAACACAATGTATAAATTTGTACAGATGGTCTGATCTACCTATATTTATTCGGACTTTATGGGGCATACACAAGATAATTTGAGTGAGTACTTCAGGTGACCGTAACACTAATATTTCTATTATAATCATTTTGAAGAGTCTTTTCTCTTTCAATACTGTGGTGTCAGGAATATAGATTATTACAACCACTCCTAAGATACCTTGGCAAAAAAAAGTATCCAAGTAGCAAGAGTTTTTCTAGTCTTATGTACTACATATACATCTGTTAAATTACTCAGAGATCTCATTAAATAAAGCTAATGTACTTGTAAAACAGTAGGGAGAGACAGTATATCATTGTAAGTGTTAGAAAGAGCCATTCTGGCAGGAGGGAGCCAAGAAGACTAGGTGTATGCTGGTCAGTGTAGATGTTTCTAGGCCATAAATCTTGGTCCTTTCCTGCCTAGTTATTGTGTATTTCTTTAGGTGAGAGATTGATTGTAGCAGTGGAAGATGAATTTGCCCATAGACCCTTTTTTTTTTTTTTTGTACTCCTGATGGCTCGCCAAGGTGATAATGCTTTTCCTTTTTTTTTTTTTTTTCTTCCTGCAATCATTTGTTTCAGATTAAAAACAGCATGAAGAAACGTACAAAGGCTTGTCCGTGTGGTTGGGCAAGCATGCGGGCATGAAGATGTACAACTGTCCCAGGTGTAGAAGGGAGCACAATCTGCCCCCACCGAGATCTGTAACAAGTTTGCCTCAAGGAGAAAAACCAGGGAGATTGAAGTACGGAAAATGCACAAAAGAAAAGTGACATTTTCCTTGTCTCAGATATTGGAAGTGGGTTATTTAAAAACAATTTATTTTAAATGCTGTCAGACTGCATATGAAAAAAAAAAAAAAAAAGAAAAAACAGAAGGCGACCTTTTAAAGTATCTTATCTACATACTGATTCGCAACCCACAGGATAGAAGCATGTCCTGATTGCATCTCGCTCTGAGTGGAATAGCTACTTGCACGAATGCATGTAAACGCTGAACTTGCAAGGATCAATATAGCCTCAAATGTACATCTCAAAATAGCATAAAACGCAGCTCAACATGAAAAAGCAGTGAAAGTTTATGGATGTTAAAGCCACGATTGAAGACGTGGAGAAAGTCCGTACGTGGCATGGCAGCATTCGAAAGGGCAAAGCTGAATGTCTATGGTGCAGAGGTTGCATCCATTTCATTTGCTTGCCTTACCGTTCACCTTATCCCAGCTAGGGCTTGAATTGAAGGAGAAGAGAAGGGGGACCACAATTCCCCTCCTTAAGAAAAATAAGAAAAATAAAAAAAATTCCCCTTGTTATGGATAGTGAGGGTGGATCCTCTGCTCCAGCAATAATTACTAAGGTGGCTCTGCTCCACTCGCATTTTTGAGCCACCCAAGGAGTAGCGTGAGGATCCTACCCACTGGAAGGAGCGGAGGAGAAAAAGTAGAGAGGCAATGAGGAGAGAGAGATACAGGAAGGGAAGGGTGAGAAAAGAACAGCCACACACAGGTGGAGGAGAAAGTGAAATGCACTGCAGCAGCACATGGGGAGAGGGTTGATGCCAGAGACCTACAGAGAGGGAAAGGAGAGAAAATAACAAAGGAGACACGAGGAAGAAAGGGGAGAGAGACACACTGAGAGGGAGGGAGGGAGGAGAGAGCCGAGCAGAGAGATACAAATGGTAGAGGGGAGAGAAATAGGTTAGGAAAGGAGGGGAGGGTAGAGAAAAGAGCAGAAACCCACAGAAAGGGAGGCAAGAGATCAAACAGACAGGGTCAAAGATCACAGAAGTTTAAAATGAAAAATTGCAAAAAGCGCCCTTAATCTTTCACAAAATTCATTAGAAGTGAAATGCCATAAAATTACGCCCCGCGTCACCCTTCTGAGCAGGGCAGGAAATAGACAGGAGGAAGCAGGCATCACGGGATGAGATGACCTGCGTGGGCCAGAAAGAGAGAGAGCACCCAGATCAGGTATCAGCTGAAGGGAAGGCAACCAAGAGGAGGAGGTGGTGGCTGTCGGGGTTCTGACGGGAGGTCAGTGACAGATCAAGGCCTTGGGGAGTACAGATGGGGCAACTGTGCATCGAAACTTTAAGCGATGGGGAGAAATCACCTTGTTAACTTTTGTACGACTTAAGCACTGACAACAGTTAATACTGAGCATTTCCTGTTAACAAGTCTAACAAAAATTGCATAGATCATCATCTCATTTAACTTGGGGGGGGGGGGTGGGGAAAGCACTTCCTTCCAAGTTGGCAGGACAAATTGGTAGATAAACGTAACCTTTAGCCTCTGGGATTGTGTTATTCGAGTAAATACAAAGAGTCAGGTGCCATGAGATCTTAATTTCACCTATTGCGGTATAGTGGGTTGCTTTAAATTTGGGAAATTTGAAAAATGTCTTTTTTTTGAGTGGGTTATGACTATTGGGAAATATGAGGATGTAATTTTGTGCAAGGTTGTGTGGATATGGATAGATTAGAAAGTCTTGCTGCTTAACATTGCCGGTCTGTTAACTTTTAGAAGCACATCTATTTGCTTAGAACATTTCGGTTGCTTCATTCACATTGTAGATTCAAAGTTGCTTGCAGAAAAATATTGCTTGCGTTTCTTCTAATTTATTTTTCCCAGTTAAAGAGCTGGCTTTAAAAAAAACTCTTTTTCTCGCAGATATGGGGGCGAGGGGTATGCCAGTAAAAAGATCTGTCTAGCAAAAAGCTACCCAATGTTTAAACCAAAAAAAAAAAAAAAACCTGAAAAAAAAAAAAAGAAGCATGAAAATTGTTTAGAATCTTTTCTTTCTTTCCTGGAGAAACTTTGAAAGTCAAAAGCAAGTACTTTTTTTATGTTGACCTTTCCGCAACACTGCCCCGTATTCACTGGCTGTCAGCACATGTTTGTCTGGAGTCATCCGTCACTGCCATCCGTCACTCCCCTGCCATTCCCATCAGTCCCATTATCTGGGATCAGAGGAGAGCCGAGGATATCGCCTGAAGGGTCATTAAACCTCAGCTCCCAGGTAGTGCAGGTAGTCCAGGTGGCCCTGTTGTTATTTATAACAAGGAAACAACACAGCAGAACTGCCTGGCGGTGGCCCATGAGGCCTGGTGTAAGGACAGGCTGAGGGTTGTCATCACTGAAGGACAGCTGAAAGTGGACTTTCCTTGTCCCTCCCCCCCCCCCCCCACTGTAAGCAGAAAGGACTTATTGAACATCTGTTCACTGCATAGCCAGGAAGATTGATTCATTTAGTTTTTCACACTTTTGTTTAAGCAACTTTAGAATACTTAAAGTCAAGTTTCAAAAGATAACATATTGCTTTTTATGCTTTCTTTTTTTTTTTTTAAATCATTAGTTTTTGATGATTTAACTTTTAGGGAATCTGAACTATGTTCTAAATTCTCTTATACAGGAAGGCCCCCAAAAAATAAACCTGTTTGCATAGGTGTAAACAGGCAAGATCCTCTTTCCCTCTGCTATTAACTTCAGCACAATTTATATCTCTGCGGCTTTCAACATACATTCCAATACTGTACTGTGCTGCATTATAGTGGTATTCATTCACATTTAAGTATTAGATGACTTAGATTATTTATGATACATAGTAACAGGTAGTTTATATGGAAGGAATTTCTGACACTCTTAGTGAAAAGAAAACAGTGGAATAACCAAAACCATTTGATGCACTGGTCATTGAAGTGGAATTGCTGGAATCCCATAGAAGCTTTGAATGATGCAGTCTTGCACATTAATGTGTGGCTGTAGGATGTCTGTCATAAGATTTTAATGCTCAGGACTATAGAGTAAATAGTGGTTTTCCAGTCTGTGATAGTTAAAGGTGTATTATTTCCTCACAATATACATTAATATGCAAATATTAAAGGGTAGTTGTATATCCCCAGTTTAGCATACTGACTGAACTTCACAGGGGCCACACTCAGTCCTGGTGCCATATCCCAGTTGTACAGTCACCAGTCCTTTTACTCCAGGGTGTGGGTTCTTTTATAATTGGGGGAAGGCTATCCTTCAAGGTCCAAGTTGTGTACATGGAATACCATCCCTGTGTGTTACTGATGATTTTTGGGAGTCAGTACAGAATGAAATAGGAAGGATACTCTGTTTGGGTTTTCCAAATTAAAACTTACTGTGATTTTTTCAAAATAATTAGTTTACATCAACAAAAGTAGTTCCCAGTTACATCTGTGTCCAAGCTGGTCTCTTTCCTTATAATTCTCTTCTTTTTTTTTTTTTAATTATTTATTTATTCAGCTTTTAATAACATACAAAGAATAAACTTTTGCATTTGAAATACAGAGCATAAAAGAAAATGAGTAATCTTACTCTTTATAACAAAGAAATATATATGTAAAACTTCTCTTGTTACATAGGAAACAATGAGGGGGTTTTAATGAATATAAAGGAGTTAAAGGAAAAGCTACTAATCTATTACTTAACGTCCTGTATCTTACCCCTTAATTACTAATTACTCCTTTCATGTTACACTAGGTTGTTTCCTCCCATCCAAAAAGGTCCTAAGTTGGTCAGGGAAAAAGAAAATATATGTGTTTCTGGCCAGTTTTTACTATGCACTTACATGGATAGCGCAGTAAAAAACTGGCTCCAAGTGCTTGGGTTTCAGATCTCATTAATAAAAAAGCCTTCCTACGTTGCTGCGTAGGTTTGGCAAGATCTGGGTATACATGAACCGGACCACCACAATATGATTCACTAATATCTCTAAAGTAACTTCTCATTATCTTTGAGACACTAGCCTCATCATAAAAAGAAACAAAAAGTACAGCTCTATCTACAATTTCGGGACTCGAATTTTCCAAGTAATCTGTCAAATTTTGCAAATCCAATCTTTGAACATTTAATGTCCCGACGACCGAGTTGTTTCTTTTCGGCAGAAAAAATAATTTTTTAACCGCTGGAATCTCATCATGAGGTATCTTTAAAGTCTCCATTACGTATTTCTTAAAGGTCAATAGAGGGATTTCTCCCATAACAATCGGAAAATTAAGTAATCTGATATTTAAATGCCTCATAAAGTTCTCTATAGATTCCAATCTCCTCGACATATTTGTCCTTTCAGCTATTATATTGGCATTAATACTTTGGAGACTATTTATTTCTCCATTTACTTTCTTTAATGACTCTTCATATTCATGAAACTTTTTTTGGTTCTCCCGCTCTTGTGTACCACTTTTAACAACAATCTCATCCAATTTTTGGGCCTGATTGTCTAGTTGGTGTGACATCCTCTCCATGAATTCCCAGATTGTATCAAGGGTGACAACTGCTGGTTTGACACATTGCTGTGAGAATGATTTCCTTACCCCACTTTCCGCAGGCCTACTACTTCCCCCAGCTGTCATAGGGGAAATAGTTCCTGCTGCACTTACTTCGCCTTGCAACGAAGCGTCTCTCTGGGTTATTGGTTCATCCCCCGACAAGACATGGTTTTCTGGGCCACCTAGCCCGGCATGGTCGGTATCATCCGATACAGCCACGGCTCCTCCGACCAAGTCCTGTGGCAAAGCTCTCAGCGGTGTCTTAGGAGTTGGAGGGCTCAACGAAAGTTCCCCAGGGGAATAAAGCACTCCTCTCGCCTTATCTCCAGCGGGGGTTGAAGCACTCAATGTGGGTAAGGAAGAGGCGAATTCAGATATTAAACGTTGTCCTGTGGAAGGGTCCGAGTCAGGTGGAAATACTCGGACCCTCCCTTTCCTCTTATGGGGCATCTTATTGCAAATAAACTTTAGGGTAAATGTTAATCTTGGAAACACAGAACAAAAAATTTTACCTCTCAGGGCGTCTTCTTTTTTTTTTTCACCCCTCTGACTGAAGGTCTAGGTCTTCAAGCCTGGGCCTCCTCCGCCCTTCTCTGGACGAAGCCGGACAAAGCCGCGCGCACCGGCGGCGGTAGTGCGCCACTACTCCGCCGGTTTTTCTATCGCGTTGGGGCTCCTCCCAGCTGCGTCGTGGCGTCCTGGTTGGGGGAGGTATTCCGGCTCCAGCAAAGCCCCAAACCTTCAGCGGTTCCTACCGCTACTCCGCCGGTTTTTCTATCGCGTTGGGGCTCCTCCCAGCTGCGTCGTGGCGTCCTGGTTGGGGGAGGTATTCCGGCTCCAGCAAAGCCCCAAACCTTCAGCGGTTCCTACCGCTACTCCGCCGGTTTTTCTATCGCGTTGGGGCTCCTCCCAGCTGCGTCGTGGCGTCCTGGTTGGGGGAGGTATTCCGGCTCCAGCAAAGCCCCAAACCTTCAGCCCTTATAATTCTCTTCTGTGTGTGTGTGTGTATAAGTGACTCTCAGCACTGGCTCCTAAGATTCGTTTACCCTGCAAGGAGTATAAAAAGCTAAGGGCGAAATTTTAAAAGGTGCGTGCGGGCGTAAATTTGTTTCCGCAACCTGGCGCAAACAAATCTACGCCCGATTTTATAACATGCGCACACTGCCACGCGCATGTTATAAAATCCAAGGTCGGTGCGCGCAAGGGGGTGCACAATTATGCAACTTGCAAGCGCCGAGCTGCACAGGCTGCCTCCGTTCTCTCCGAGGCCGCTCCGAAATCAGAGCGGCCTCAGAGGGAACTTTTCTACCGCTTTCCCCCCACCTTCCCCTACCTAACCCAGCCCCCAGCCCTAACTAGATCCCCCCCACCTTTGTTTCAGAAGTTACGCCTGCCCAAGGCAGGCATAACTTGTGCACACTGGTGCGCCATCCCCCAGCACAGGCCGCTGTGCCAGAGGACTCGGGAGTGCCCCCTGACCGCTGCCACACGCCTGGACTCGCTCCCGGACACGCTCCCGGACCACCACCACGCCCCCGAACCTGTCCCCTTCTCTCCCCTTTTTCGAAGCCCTGGGACATACGTGCATCCCGGGGCTTGTGTGCGCTGCTGAGCCTATGCAAAATAGGCTTGGTGCACGTAGGGGCAGATTTTCTTGGGTTACGAGCGTATGTTAAGCACGTAGTCTTTGAAAATCTGCCTCTAAGTGTTCTAGGTGGGAAGAGGTATCCTATGAGTAGATGGACCCCTTCCCCAACAATACCTGAGGTGCCAGATGAATTCTAGATCTTCAAAAACCCAATGTCCTAGTGTGAAGACTGCAGTGGGGGTCTCCAGATGTCATGTCTCTTCTTACTCCAGCACATTTCTCCAGAATGCTCTGTTGGACCTCTCTGGATTAAGGGTCCCTGGCTGGGGAAACCAGATTGTCATCTTCCCCAATCTTTGGGTAAGGAAGGGTGGCCTCAAACCTCCTCTCAACTCAGGGGAAAAAATTTACAACAACAAAAATCTTGTCAACTTCAGGGCAAACTCTCTCTTTTGTGGCAAGTCACTATTGTCTCTCCACTGATGGTGAGGGGGGCACAGCAAGTCTTCTCTTCTCTATGCGGCTCTCTCAAAGCAGGGCCTGGGCCCTCCTCTGGCCGGATCAAGGATTCACAAGAAGAAAACAAAACTCTTCAATAAAGACAGTTCACTTTATTCAAAACCTCAGGCAGACCCTTCCAACCACAGAGTATATTGGACAGGGAAAAGACTTCCCTCAAAAGGTTAGGTTATGAGGCTCAAGTTAAAGGTAGGAGAAAAGCAGCTTCTTACTCTTTGAACTCAAACCAAAATGGCCACTCTGATCATGCCACACACACAACGCCTTATTGAAACAGGAACACAACATTCCAGCAAGATTCAGAGGAGGTGCTGTTCTGAGTGGTTCACCCCTCTCCTGACTCTCTAACCCCAGAGCTTTGACTAGGGTCATCTAGTGAGACCTGGAGGATCTCCACACTTTTAAAGGAAGAACCATCTGACATAATGAAAGATAAATATTGAACTTTATTGCATTCCTCTTGAAAAGAAGTCATTCCAAGTGCCCTCATCTTCATCTCTTGCCCTGGGTGATTAGGAGTAGGTGATCAAGATAGCCATGGACTCATTCCATTCCTAAAACAAGATGGATTAGGTTGAAGAAGCCTGTGCCAGCTGCAAAAGTGCTTCAAGGAGTAGTATGGAAAAGGAAAGACTGGTCTACAGGAGTAATAGAGAAAAAGAAAGGAAGTGAGCCACGTGGAGCAACAGAGTAGAGAATGGAACAGCCATGACAGTAGCCATATAAGTGTCTCCTAGGACTGTAGAGAATGAGCTCACTTTTATTTGACATGAACTAGACTGAATCTAGAAGGAAGCAGCATCCTGCTGCATCAGACTTTCCAGCTCTAATGGACACAGCCTGATCAAGGACCAATGAGGAAACAGTAGTTAGTTACTTAAGTCACTGCAGCTCCTACAATTCATCTATTCTAAGAAATAGATTTTGAAAGGCCTGCGTGTGGGAAAAACCAGGAGATAGGCATGTGACTCCGATGAGCATGGGCTGCACGGATTTTAAAAGGGCCACGGCCACATGTGTATCTCTCAATACGTGGATAAAATAGATTTAGTGAAAAAAGGGTGGGATATGGGAATTGTCTGGGCAGGGCATGGTCTGGGCATGGGCATGGGCAGGCTGGGACTGCACCATGCAGTCAGTTATGTGCACTAGCATGTGCCGGGATCCCACAACCACGCAATTTGATTCTGCTATGGACTGCGTGTAAGTAAGTAAATTTTTAAAAAAAGGTTAGTCAGCAGGGTTTTAAGGGGCAGGGTTAATAGTGTAAAAGGGAGGATAGTTAGATAGGGGGGTTAGGAAGTCTTCTCTTTGACTAGGGCAAACTGGGAGGGATCAGGGAAATAGACCTACGTAATGCATCGCTGCACTCATTTACTAGTTTGACTGTTTCAATTGTTCCTTCCGTTAATACCTGGGATAACTTCGACACTGTCGCCAGCACAGAAATCTTACAAATAATCACAAAAATGAAACCTCATCCTTTCTCACCCTGTTATTTTGCCCTTTTCAACACCATTAAAGAAGATATAGCTCTGATTGCCAATATTGTCAATTCTTCGCTTTCTGTTGGTACTCTTCTAGACTATCTAAAAATTGCTGCGGTCTCTCCGATCCTCAAGAAACCCACTACCAACCCCAGACCTCTGTGATTTTCATCCCATTTACTCTCTTCCATTCCTATCCAAAATCATTGAATCAGTTGTGTTAAAACAGCTCACAATATTCCTAGATGAGCATGCTCTGTTAGACCAATATCAGTTCAGCTTTAGGCCCAACCATAGCACAGAAATTCTTTTATCTTCTAGCACTGACATAATTAATCATGGATTTGATGCAGGTACTTCATAGGGTAGATTTTATATAGCTGCACCCGCGCGTACTTTTGTTCACGCACCAGGCGCAAACAAGAGTACGTGGGATTTTAATAGATATGCGAGTAGCCATGCATATCGATTAAAATCCGGGGTCAGCGTGCGCAAGGCTGCCCAAAATCGGCAGCCTGCACGTGCCGAGCCGCGCAGCCTGTCTCTGTTCCCTCCGAGGCCACTCTGAAATCGAAGCGGCCTCGGAGGGAACTTCCCTTCCAACCCCCTGCACCTTCCCCTCCCTTCCCCTACCTAACCCACCCCCCCAGCCCTATCTAAACCCCCCTACCTTTGTTGCACAAGTTACGCCTGCTCGAGGCAGGTGTAACTTGTGCACGCCGGGCCAGCCGCCGGCGCACCATGGTCCATTCTGGGGGCTGGTCTGGAAGCCACGGCCACGCCCCTGGAATACCCCTGATGACGCGCCAGCCGCAACACGCCCCCCGACACCCCCCCCCCCCCCAGGAAAGCCCCAGGGCTTACTTGCGTCCCGGGGCTTGTGCGCGCTGCCGAGCCTACTCAACATAGGCTCGGCACGCGCAGGAGGAATTTGGGCCAGGTTTTCGGGGGGTACGCACGTATCTTACGCGCATACCCCTTTGAAAATCTGGCCCCATATGTATCAATCTTTTTATATCTTTCCACCACTTTTGATATAGTACACCACAAAATACTACTCTCTAGGCTCTCCAATATTGGCATCTCTGGAATAGTTCACTCTTGGTTCAGTTCATATCTTTCAAATACATCCCAACATATCCCTATAAATCATATCAGCTCATCTCAATTTCCTCTAAAGACAGGAGTCCCACAGGGCTCCTCTATTTCAGCTGACTTATTTAATATCTATCTGTCAACTTTTCTCCACTCTTGGAGCATCTTACAGTCTGTACGCTATTGATATATTCTACTTTCCTACCTGGCACGATTGGAATTCTACTTTACAATTCATCCAACTTTGTCTCTCTTCAGTTAAAACATGATTATCTCATGACAAAATTAGTTTAAATGTAACAAAAACTGAAATAATGATTTTAGGGCACCCTCAATTTGAAAACATTCCTGTCTTTATTCTCTTTGACTATAAATCTATTAACATTTCTAAACAGGTTCACAAACTTGGTATCATACTAGACTCCGAATTGAGTATGTCATATTAAATCCACAGTTAAAGCTTCATTTTACAAACTTTGACTTCTCAAACATATTAAGCCAATACTCAATCCAATTGCTTTCTGTACAGTTCTTCAGACCTTAATACTCACAGGACTGGACTACTGTAACTCTCTTTATCTAGGTTTAGCTCAATCATTATGACATCCACTCCAATTAGTACAAAATGCTGCAGCACATCAATTATCCAATCAAAGACTACACAATCATATCTCTCCAGTTCTCTCTAACCTACATTGGTTACCTATTACATTTCGAATTCAATACAAAACTTTGACTATAGTACACAATGTTATTCATAACAACAATAATTCATGGTTATCTGCAACTTTTCAATTCTATGTTCTTTGCTGAAATCTCAGATAAAAAAAAATCTTCTCTTACAGATTCCCTCCCCAAAACCCACCAGACTGGTCATGACCCGTGAACGTGCCTTCTCCATTGCAGGTCCAATTCTAAGGAGCACAATGCCCCAAGCTCTCAGACTTTTCAGCAACAATAAGGATTTTAAAAAAACATTAAAGCACCACCTCTTTAAACAAGCCTTTCTAGACCTATGTGAGACACAACCCTACTGACTTTTACTCAATTCCCATTGATCCTTATTTCACTTTTAAGGCTATTTTTATTCTTTGATGTTATCTAATTATTTTATGTTTGTCTACTCAATTATGAATGTACTGTTGTAACCCGCCCAAAACCTTGGAGGGCATGGGCAATAAATACTTTTCAATAGATAAATAAATAAATAGGTAAATAAATAAATATATAAATAAATAAGTAAATAAAATCCCCCCGCTTATATGTTCAAGATGGCATTTGCACAAACATGCATGCGTCAATATAAAATTGTGTGTGCATGTATGCACGGATAGCTGATTTTATAACATGTACACATAAAAGTGCGCATGTATAAAATTGGTGTGTCCATGTGCACACACCAGCAAACACATAAACATGTGCACACATGCATCACTTTGAAAGTTACCGCTTAAGGACATACTCTAATTGCAAAGAGGATCTCTTTGAATCCACTGATAGAGACAAATCTAAAAAAAAGTGTTTACTGTAGAAGTAGCTAATTGTGTACCTAAGAAAGGGTCTGAATTTTCAAAGAGTTACGCACTTAAAAATTTTCAAATATGCATGTAAGTGGCTCGAACTCACATAATCACTATTTTATAAATGTCTGAGCAGATAAAGAAGACAAGAATGAGCTTTCACATATTGAGCAAATAAAGATGATCATTTGAACAAGATCATTTGGAGACAATGACACCAATGACATTTCAGGATGCAACTTACTGATCACCTTTACAAAAAGGAAAACCTAAGAAAGATACCTCAGAATTCAAGGAGTCCCCTCCACAAAGAATGAACCAGGTGAGCTTACCTCATATCACGAAGTCATTAAGATTCCTAATGCAGCACAATGTCTTAAGCAATGGAAGAAGAGAGAAAATCACTGAATGAATACAGCATGTGGAGACTTGCAGCGCTGCCAAATGGGACAATTCCTATCAAGTGCCTGGTAGCCAAGGGATTTACCTCACACAAAGGTGACTATGACAATGTTTATGTACCAGTTTCAAGTTTTGAAGCCATGAGAATGATTACTCCAGTTGGAGTCAAAGGATCATCACCCAGTATGATGTCAAGTGTGCACATGTATATGGATGACCAAAGCTGGTGATCTATAAGGATTTGTGAGACCAGGACAGTAACTGCAAGCTGTAGACGTCCATTTACAGAGTGAAGCAAAATGGAAATTGCTGGAATGGGTATCTGAATGAATACTTAAGGAAAGTTGGTTTCAAATGCAATTCAGTAGAACCTTATGTCTTTATAGTGACACTGAAGGAAGGGAACTTAATTCTGTTGGTAAATTTTCTTCATGTTGTATAACCAAGTTGTAAGAGAGAGAGAGAGCACCAAAGAACTCTTGGGAGAGTACTTCAAAAACAAGTATGTACAACTAGTATCATATCGTCTAATTGTAAAGTTTGACATTGCTGAAGAAGGTAGCTTGACTTTGATATAGGAAACCTACATAACTGCCTCCTGAAATACTTTGGACTTCAAGATGTAAGAGAACTCTGACACCAATGGATATATGACTAAGCTTCCTAGAGGATGAGGGTGGTGAGGACAACTTTCAGGAACTGTCCTACCCATGTGCTCATTGGTAGATTTGAGTGGTGAGAACAACAAGCTAAAAACCAGGGAAGCCTGGGTTCAAATCCTGCTTTTTTTTCACAGATATCTTCTGTGACTTTGGGTAAGTCATTTCACACTCCATTGCCTCTCGTACAACTTAGATTGTAAGTCCTCTTAGGTAAGGAAATAATTACAGTACCTGGATTGTAATTAGCCTTGAGCTTAGATTTGGGAACGGTGAATAATTAAATTTAAAATCCAAATCTAAACCCATTGGTGGATTTCTGTAAGCAGTTCAGATATCATCTTTGTAATCAGATGACTGGCACAATCCTGCACTAGCTTCACAGAAAAGCACTGGAATGCTGCAAAGAGAGTGCAACATTATGTCAAGGCCACCAGGATGCTGGCATCACATATTGACAATGTAATAATAACCCACTCTGCTGCATCCACTTGAGAAACCTTGGGGGTAGATTTTCAGACGTATGCACGGGTGTACATGTGCGCGCGCTACCCGGTGCACACACATTTACTCCCAATTTTATGATGCGCACGCAGGCGCGCGCATGTTATAAAATCAGGGGTCGGCGTGCGAAGGGGGTGCACAATTGTGCACCTTGTGCATGCCGAGCCTACGCCAAGCCGTGCTGCCTTCCCCCATTCCCTACCCCCCACCCCACCTTCCCATCCCTTCCCCTACCTCCCCTGCCCTTCCCCCCTACCTTTTTCTTTTGTTTTAAAACTTACTTCAGCCCTGGGTCTGAAGTAAGATGCTCGCGCCGGCCAACTGCCGGCGCGGGATCCCCAGCACAGCGGCAAATGGCTGCTGTGCCGGGAGCCTCTGTTCCAGTCCAGCCCCGCCCCCTCCCCTCCCCTTTTTGCAAGCCCCGGGACTTACACGCATCCCGGGGCCTTTTGAAAATAGGCCCGGGGCGCGTAAGCCCCATTACGCGCATAAATCCTCCGGATTTACGCACATAACCTTTACTCCTCAGTAATTCTAAAATAATGTGAAATTGACCATCATACTTGGTGTCATCATAATGGCTCTAGCCTTTAAATGTCATCCCCCTTACATATAATCACAGATTAACATTGTCTATAGATACAATATGCCAAATCATTTTTTAATTTTTATATTCAAATAAAATCCAAATTGTCATACTAATACTTATCTGTATAATATATATATATATATATATATTTTTACAAACGATGGTACTTAGCTTCTTAGCATATAAATATTATTATGACAATTTGGATTTTATTTTCATATAAAAATTAAAAAATGATTTGACATATTGTGCCTATGGTCGATGTTGACCTGTGATTATAGGAAAGGCAGATGGCATTTAATGGTGAAACTACCTATGCTCTTCTCCGCTTAGGATGAGAATTATAAATCTATCTCACAACAAACGTACTCTCTCCTATAAGTGAAATACTTGTAAACTAATTTACTTGTGCAAAAAAAAAAAAAAAATTATTAATAATTTAAACATGAAAAATTATTGGAGAAAAAGAGGTAAGTTTCATATTCAGGGTGCTCACCTCCGCGGCGTAGCGACCTTCTTGTAGTCTAATCATCAACTAACCTCCGTCCTCCTTTATGTGTTTATTTAATAATTCAAAAAACAATTTTTTTTGTTGATTTTCAATGTATAAATTTTCTTAAAAATCAAATGTATTCTCCACCTTACATAATCGGATCATTAAATTTGCTTGTCAAACAGTTTTTAAATACTGCTGTTTAATGTCCCATTTCCTTTGTCCTATGTTCGGGGGAAATTATTTGAATTAGTTTTAAACTTCTTCTCATTGCAAATGCTCTATAAATAGTCTATAAATAGAAACGCCAATCTCTAAATTTATGGACGCTCGACTCTTATACTTTAAATTGCCACTACCATCAATGAAACAAAGTTATAACTTATCTCCCGACACAGCTGCGTTTCGAAAATTTATTCTTCCTTCATCAGGGGAGCATGTCCTTTCATATTCAATCTGGCATTCAGCAAATCGCGGCTTTCCCATTCAATTTTTGAAAACGCTGCATAGCTCTCTACGTCCTTCCTCTCGGTCTCACAAGCTCCGAGTCAACGGCGTTATTTAATCAGCGTTTGGTCTCTGCTTTAAAAGCTGATCAGCTTTTAAAGCAGATCAGCTTTTAAAGCTGATCAGCTTTTAAAGCAGAGACCAAACGCTGATTAAATAACGCCGTTGACTCGGAGCTTGTGAGACCGAGAGGAAGGACGTAGAGAGCTATGCAGCGTTTTCAAAAATTGAATGGGAAAGCCGCGATTTGCTGAATGCCAGATTGAATATGAAAGGACATGCTCCCCTGATGAAGGAAGAATAAATTTTCGAAACGCAGCTGTGTCGGGAGATAAGTTATAACTTTGTTTCATTGATGGTAGTGGCAATTTAAAATATAAGAGTCGAGCGTCCATAAATTTAGAGATTGGCGTTTCTATTTATAGACTATTTATAGAGCATTTGCAATGAGAAGAAGTTTAAAACTAATTCAAATAATTTCCCCCGAACATAGGACAAAGGAAATGGGACATTAAACAGCAGTATTTAAAAACTGTTTGACAAGCAAATTTAATGATCCGATTATGTAAGGTGGAGAATACATTTGATTTTTAAGAAAATTTATACATTGAAAATCAACAAAAAAAATTGTTTTTTGAATTATTAAATAAACACATAAAGGAGGACGGAGGTTAGTTGATGATTAGACTACAAGAAGGTCGCTACGCCGCGGAGGTGAGCACCCTGAATATGAAACTTACCTCTTTTTCTCCAATAATTTTTCATGTTTAAATTATTAATAATTTTTTTTTTTTTTTTGCACAAGTAAATTAGTTTACAAGTATTTCACTTATAGGAGAGAGTACGTTTGTTGTGAGATAGATTTAATGGTGAAAGCCATTCTGATGACACCTAGTAGGATGGTCAATTTCACATTATTATACAATTATTGAGCACAAAGCTTTTTCAAGTGGATGCAGCAGAATGGGTTATTACATTGTTTGGCATTATCTTCTCCCCCCCTCCCTTTGCTAAATATTATAGTGAATTTAAGTTTGGATCACATATTGATAAACAATGAAACCATTGACACAGTATGCAGATGATGATTGGGCAGAATGTTCTGAGATCCATAATAGTGTCGCAAAATAGTGATGCATGCAAGAGCATATGTTCTCTGGAGGAGCACAAAGCTGGCAGTGATTACACTCAGTATGATGGAAGATGAATATGTGGCTTTATTAGCATGAGAGAGGTGATCTGGATGACAGATCTCCTGTTGCAGCTGGACAAGGCACAGTCTTTCACTGGACTGACACAAGTAAAGTGTGTGAAAGTCAAACAGCCATTGCCTATGCCAGGAACTATATGGACAAGTCCACGACAAAGCTCATTGCCATCAAACACTATTTCATGAGGGAAGAGTTCAGATATGACACTATATAGAGTTGATATTCATGCCAAATAGATGAAATATTGTGCATACACTCACCAAACCGTTCTATGAGATTCACCAGAAGAATGACAGAAGTGAAGCGATTATTAAAATCTATGTGATCCCTTTGAGAAAGGATTTGGCAGGAGACAGATTGTATAATGAGTTCAGTAGTGCTACAACATTTGTTTTTTCTTGCGTTTTTGAAGAGGGTGCAGCATGAAATGTTTTCAAGTAATGTCATAACATTGCCTAGAAATACTATGCCATGTCCTGTTGCATGTGAAGAAAAATAAATAGCACATCCTGTTTCTGTCTATAATGATCATGGTGTTCAGTAAACTAGTCATAATTGAACAAGAATGTTGTGTGCCTGTTTTGTAACCAATTTTCAGCTCAACTAACTTGCATCAATATTACATTAATAAATGTACATAAAGTCATCAACTCATTAAAAGACCAGCCCCGAGATTTGCTGCACATTATTGTTGCTTGTTCTTTATGTTACCAAATTAACTTGCAACACAGGAAAACTCACATTGACTCATTTGCAGGTATGCAACTTCATGTTTGATTTATCTCATTTATGTTCATGTGACTATGGGGAAATTGGCTTGTTTGATCATAGTACTGCAGTAAAATTATTTCATTTTGGAAATTGGTGCAAAAATTAATTTATAATGGAATAATATTTGGTATCCTGCCTAGATGCAAAGACATGAGTAGTTTTCTTCCTGCGGATATGGTAAGCAATTCTCAAAGAAAACTGCACGCGTAGCTTTCCTTTTGAAAATATTCTTTGTATGTTGGAGGGCTGACTTGGGATCCCTATTCTAGTTTGATGAAGGTCGGATTTTTGGACATAGGGGCTTTCAAAACGGTGGTTCAGGCATTAGTAGCATCTCATTTGGACTATCGTAATGGCCAGTGTATGCTTCTCCCTGAAAGACTCATGCAGATGTTTCAGGTAGTCCAGAATGGTTAGTGATGGGATGCCCACATAGAGTAACGATTTCTCCAGTTTTACGATGCCTACTACATTGGCTGCCAATTAGGATTCAAGCTCAATTTAAGATGATTGTGTTTAAGATTAATTGCGCAATAAGTTAAGATGGTACATTCTGAGAAAACAAGGTCAAGTCAGTGTGCCTTAATGGTTGCTCCTTCTTTTAAAGAAATGAAACAAATCTGGATATGGGCTGGAGCAGGGTTTTCCAATCCTTTACTGGCGGCACGCCTATCCAGTCAGGTTTTCAGGATTGCCCCCAATAATATGCATTAGATAGATTTGCATACAATGGGGCTCCAATATATGCAAATCTACCTCATACATATATTCATTACAAATAATATCCTGAAAACCTGAATGGTTAGATGTGCCTCCAGGAGAAGGTTGGGAAACCTGGGTTAGAGCAATTTTCAACTGCGGCTCCAATGTGTGGAATTTGCTTTCTGTAGATATCAGAATGGAAAGAGGTTATCTTGTCTTCTGAATAAAGGTTATAAGATCTTGCTTTTTTTCTCAGTGATTAGTAATAAGATCTTGGATTGTGGTAATACTGCATGTCAGCTGTAGCAAGCGATGAAGAAATTTAAAGTTTAACATGTAAGGCTGTTTTTAGATCAACACAGGCCTGATGGGGGTTTTAAAATTTAAGTTCTGTGGAGTTTTATTTTTTTTAACTCTATTTATAATTTTCCATATAATAGTACATCAAATATAAATCTGAGTTAGAAAAGAAAACAATATCAAAACAATCAAAATACAAACATTGCAGTTTGGACTTTTAATCTTTGTTTTTGCAATGGTGTATTGTTTTAGCATTCATGACATGCTTCTTATGTTTTAACTGTGTTTCTATTAAATATATGTTTCTTTTGTACACCACTTCAGACTTTTTTTTTTTTAAGAATCGGGGAATCAATGAATAAGAAATTATTAAATAAATAAGTGTGCTCACATGGGTACAAGTGACAAAAGTGTCCATGATCTTTGCATCCCCTTTTTCTGCGGACAGAAGAAAGCAGGAAATAAATTTGCAGTCAGATTTGAAAATTCCACTCTGAGTGTACGCCTTACTCCCTCAACCTAAACGTGCTCCTGAGCAGGCTCCTTACTGTGGATCAAAGTACACCTTTGTGACTCATATGTATACTTTTTGGCCATTCTGAGGAGGCCAAATTTCAGATAGAACAATTTTCCAAAGTACATTGCTTTTTTACGTGGAGAAAAAAATGTGGAATATTGTCCTCAATACCACAAAAGTTATAGATGGTTGTTTTTAGGTTTGAATGTGTAAATGAAATCCTTACTGAACCTTATATGGATTTTGTGAATATAAGCATTTTAAATAAATAAGTAAAAGACATCGGTACTGTTGTTACCTCAGGTAAGCCTGTTGAGTTCAGATTGTTTTTGAAAATGTTCTTCTACCCTTTTAGCTCTGATTAAAAATCTTTTATTATCTGCAGAAAGCACGGTCCCACTCCCCTGTCTTGAAATAGTCTCAGAAGAGATGGAATATTATTTTAAAGGGATGTGCTGTCGTTTCTTACATTTTCTATTATTTTCTTCATGCTCACATATTTGTATTGAGTTTAAAACAATATACAGCAAACATAAAACAACACTGCAAGACATCTAATGCAAGAGATAGAGACAAGTAATCACATAGCATAAATTATAGGGATGAAGGGTCTAAGAAATCTTGTAAGGGTCTCCACACCATGGACCATTTAGCTAGTAAATTAAATTATATGGCAACTGCCTTCTCATATTAATGGTACATGCAAACAGAATTCCACCAAAAATGCTCTTTGAATAAATCACTATTCTTCCAGCTAGAAACAATCATTTTTATCGCCACTGCCAGAAAAAAAATCCAATAAATGTTTATTAGGAGGTGAGAGAGAAATTGGGAAGTCAGCATCTCATAATTTAATTATGTGATAAGTGATAGGGCAGTCAATAGTGAGTATGTATGATATTATGCCCCATATTGATTTCCCCCCAAAAAATGAAAGGATAAGAATAAGGAAAGCATGCGTGACAACTTTGCCTTCTGAATAGTGCAGGACCAACATTTATAGTCTGTTTATGTTTATTCTTAACTGATTGATCGCAATTATTACAACCGTAAAACAAAGCAATATACAAATAAAATTAGTAAAACTAACAATTTAAAACTAGCAAAGACATAGCATAAAACATATACAAAATAAAGAGGCAAACTTAATATAATAAAATGATAAAAATAAAACCAAAAGTCAGGTGAATATACATAGATAAGATAAAAATACATGAGTAAAACAATACAGAAGCATAAAATATAAACAAAAAAGCAGAGAATCAGGCCAGGTGTAAACAAAATGTTGGAAGGTATGTACAAGCAAGTTCAGACATTACTCAAATGTGGGTAAGCTTAGCAAACAAGCAAGATTTAAGTGCTTTCCTAAATTTTATGAACTCTTTCTCCAGTTGAATGTTGAGAGATAAGGAGTTCCAAAGACAAGGGGATAAATAAGAAAAGCAAATAACTCTAGAACTTTCAAAATGAATGCTATCGGATAATCCAATTCTGAAGTTTCCGCAGAGACCAAACCACTGTGTATAATAAAAACAAGGATTGAGTAATACTGGAAGAGAGTGAGATGTGAATAGAAGAAGTCTAAAAATGCACCTCGTCCTCAGAACAATTTAATACTGAAAGCCAGGCACTGCATAGGGCATTATATTTCTGTTCTAAGGACCAAATACCACACAAATGCCAAGTTTTTCAACAGAAGCTACTATTGGCTATTTTTATGTGAGGGTAAAACCATGGAGAAAAAAACGTAGTGAATTTCCATTCAGAATACGCCCAGCACATGGAGTCAATCAATGGATTTTCTACTAAAGAAGAAGATAATGACAGGCTTGGGATCATTGCAAGAGAAAAAGATTGTAGTAAGTGTTGTTCAATAAGTAACAAGCGAGATATTCAATACTGAGTGCATCCAGTAATATCCCTGCTGTAATACACACAGTATAGGATTGGTGGTAACTTTAAAAATCAGGGAAATTAACACTACTGTCCTCTCTACTAATTTTAAGTTTAGAAAGTGCAATTTTTGGAGATTTACTCTTCTATAAAAATTTGATGAACATCCCATTGAATTGTTTGTAAAAGCAAATAAGAAAAAAATTGATATCATAGAAAGAACATAGTTTATCTTGGGAACAATAACCATCTTAAGATGTCCCCACCAAGTATGGTATAAAGGGGACCACTGAAGAAATGTTTCCTGAAGCACATGTATAAGTGAGGATTCACAAAACATACCCAAGTATTTAAGTCCTCCCTGTACCTGCTTAAATTGATATTTGTCCAGATCCACATGATGACCCAAAACATTTAAGAAACAACAAAAAAAGAAACTCCAAATGAAAGAATCTTGTCCACTTAATAATCTACACAATCCATCAACATTTTTTTTAACAATATGAGCTTCTGTGTAACTAAAAATATTCACTTGATGAAACTTATAATTATATATCAGCAAGCCTGATGGTGTGCCTTCATCACCGGACTGCCCAGACTGCTACATCATCATTTGCATAAAGGAATACTATTTTTTTTTTAATTTTTCTTTGCAAATAGAAGTTTTTAACTTATGAATATGTTGGACACAATTTAGAGTCAATCTCATATACGATATTAATTATTACTTTGAGTGGAAATTCCTGGCTCTTTGACCATAACATTTAAGGGCACATGTTTAATTTTTTGCCAATTAACTCGATAACCTGAGATATTGGAAAAGGAAGAGATGAGAGAGAACCAAGTAGAAAGAGAAATTTCTGGTTGTTAATATGCAATAGAATTTCATCAGCATATGTCATAAGTTTGACTATCTCAGTGCTGCTGAAATACCCAGTATGTCGGGCTGTTGTCTAATGGCTTACAAAAGGGGTTCTAATGCCAAATTAAAAAGGAATGGTGACAAGGGGCAGCCCTGTCTCATGCCCCTGTTCAATGTAAATTTGGAAAAAAGCTTGCTATTCACCAAAAGTCTCACCTGAGAGGTATGATAAAGAAGTCAAATCCCAGAAAGAAAAAATTCTCCCAATCCAAACTATCTTAAGGTAGAAAAGAGATACACCCATTACACATGATCAAATGCTCCTTCAGTGTCTAAAGATAAAGCTATCATGGGAATGGGAGTATTTTGAGCAAGGGCAATCAAACGCAAACAAAAGTGTGCATTATTGGAGATATAATGCCCTCTTATGAACCCTGATTGGTCAGTGTGCATCAGATCACACATAATGGTATACATTCGAATGGCCAAGGTTTTTGCAAAAAGTATGTAATACATATTAAGTAAAAAGATGGGCCTATAATTTGATACTAACTTGGGGTCCCTGCCTGATGTTGGTAAAACAACAGTATGTGCATCAGAAAATAAAGGATCCAAAGCTTGGTTAAGCATCAGGTCTTTAAAACATCTATGAAGATGGGGAATTGAGTCCTGAAACATTTTAAAGAAAATAATGGAGTAGCCATCAGGACCAGGGGTCTTTCCTAAAATCAACAAGGAGAGAGCTTTGGCTATCTCTATAATAGAAAGCAGATCATCCAATTTCAACCGCAGTTCTGCATTGAGAGTAGGATGATTACGTTTTGATAGGAAATGAGATATAGGAACAGAATCATTAGATACTTCAGAAGAATATAGGTTTCAATAAAAGAGAAGAAATTGTTCCAATATCTCAGAATTTTGTACCACTGTATTTATTTATTTATTATTTTTATTATACCGAGTTTCATGATATGAATCACATCAACCCGGTTTACAATTAACAATGTGAATAACTGCAGAGAGTAACATGGTAGAACATATTTGAGGGAGCAGGACCAGTGGGACGTATTAGGTGGACTTGGTGGTCACCTAGGGCACTAGAATGGGGTGAGCTGCCACAAGTCAATGCAAGGGTGCCATGTTTGAAAAGAGACAGAGTTTCGTGGTACAATGCAGAGGTAGGTGAGATCATTGATAGTGTGATTCAGGGGGTCAGGGAGAGAGAGAGATATCCTTCCTCCAGCGCTGTGAGGGAAATATGCTTATTGCATGAACTGTTTCCGTTTACTATGCTTTTTCAGATAGATGGCTAATAATCAACTACATTCATTATCCTTCAAGTAATATAGGGCTTTATGGATAAATATCGATTTTCCAGCTTTTTTGCATAACAAATTATTATAAGCATATTTAGCCTTATAAAGCAAATGTAACAGAGAATTATTTCTACTAGCAATGTGAGCTTTTTCAGTGTAATATCGCCATATGGAGATTTTTGAACTTCCACTCTGTTGTTCCTATTCATTGGCATGCTAAAACTGATTATCTCTTCATGGATAGTGGCTTTGAAAGCTTCCCACAATGTGGGGAAGGAAACATCCTCTGTCACATTTCATTGAAAGAAATCCTCCATAAGCTTCTGAAGGTGATGAACAAAGTCAGGTCTTCCAAAAGTGCTAGAATAAATCTCTATAAGTGATGAGACTTGCAGGGATAATAATTGCATTTGAATAGATATTGCAGCATAATCAATAACCAAAATAGGGTGAATGGTCACCAAGTTAGTAGAGGATATTAAATCCCCAGATATATAAAATAATCATAAGAACATAAGATATGCCATATTGGGTCAGACTAAGGGTCCATCAAGCCCAGTATTCTGTTTCCAAGTCACTAGTACCTGATAAGTACCCAAATATTAGATAAATCATAAGCTACTATTGCTTATTAATTACCGTAATAGCAGTTTATGGATTTTTCCTCTAAGAACTTATCCAAACCTTTTCTAAATCCATTTACACTAACTGCTATAATCACATTCTCTGGCAATGAATTCCAGAGCTTAATTATGTGCTGAGTGAAAAAAATTTTCTTTGATTTGTTTTAAATGAGTTACTTGCTAACTTCATGAAGTGCCCCCTGGTTCTTCTATTATCTGAGAGAGTAAATAACCGATTTACATTAACTTGTTCAAGTCTTTCATGATTTTGTAGACATCTATTATATCCCCCTTCAGTCATCTCTTCTCCAAACTTAACAGCCCTAACTTCTTTAGCCTTTCCTCATAGGGCAGCCGTTCCATGCCCCTTATCATTTTGGTCACCCTTCTCTGCACTTTTTCCAGTGCAGCTATATCCTTTTTAAGATGCAGTGACCAGAATTGAATACAGTATGCAAGGTGCGGTCTCATGGAGGGATACAGAGGCATTATGACATCATCCGTTTTATTTTCCATTCCCTTTCTAATAATTTCTAACATTCTGTTTGCTTTTTTTTTTTTTTATTGCCACAGCACACTGAGCCGATGATTTCAATTCACTATGATGCCTAGATCTCTTCCCTGGGTGGTAACTCCTAAGAAAGAACCTAACATTGTGTAACTACAGCAAGGGTTATTTTTCCCTGTACGCATCACTTTGCACTTGTCCACGTTAAATTTCATTTGCCATTTGGAAACCCAACATTCCAGTCTCACAAGGTCCTCCTGCAATTCATCACAATCCACATGAAATTTGTGGATAACACAAAATTATGCAGAGTAGTTAAATCTCATCACCTCTCTCATCGTACTCCTTTCCAGATCATTCATAAATATATTAAAAAGCACCATTCCAAGTACAGATCCCTGAGGCACTCCACTGTTTACCTTTATCCACTGTGAAAACAGATCATTTACTCCTACTCTCTGTTTTCTGTCTTTTAACCAGTTTGCAATCCACAAAAGGACATCGCCTTCTATCCTATGAATTTTTAGTTTTCTTAGAAGCCTCTCACATGGGACTTTGTTGAACCCCTTCTGAAAATCCAAATACACCACATCTACTGGTTCACCTTTGTCTACATATTTATTCACCCCTTTAAAAAAATATAGGAGATTTGTGAGGCAAGACTTCTGTTGGGTAAATCCATGTTGGCTGTGTCCCATCATTTATTTATTTATTTATTTAGCATTTTTCTATACCGAACTTCATGGTTAAATACCATATCAGATCGTATCATACCATGTTTATCTAAATGTTTTGTGATTTTATTCTTTATAACAGTTTCCATGATTTTTCCCGGCACTGAAGTCAGGCTCACTGGTCTATAGTTTCCCAAATCAGCCCTGGATCCATTTTTAAATATAGGGGTTACATTGGCCATTTTCCAATCATCAGATACATCGGATGATTTTAATGATAGGTTGCAAATTATTCTGAAATTTCATTTTTTAGTTCTTTTAGAACTCTATGTTGTATACCATCCAGGTGATTTGCTACTCTTCAGTTTGTCAATCAGGCCTACCACATCTTCTAGGTTCACCATGATTTGGTTCAGTTGAACTGAATCATCACCCATGAAAACCTTCTCCAGAATGGGTATCTCTCCAACATCCTCTTCAGTAAACACTGAAGCAAAGAAATCGCTTAATCATTCCGAGATGGCCTTATCTTCTCTAACCCCTTGATCATCCAATAGTCCAACCAACTCTTGCAGGCTTTCTGCTTCTGATATATTTTTTAGGGATGTGAATCGTTTTAGGACGATTAAAATTATCGTCCGATAATTTTAATATCGTCTTAAACCGTTATGGAACACAATACAATACAGATTCTAACGATTTATCGTTATAAATCGTTAGAATCGTGAGCCGGCACACTAAAACCCCCTAAAACCCACCCCCGACCCTTTAAATTAAATCCCCCACCCTCCCGAACCCCCCCCAAATAACTTAAATAACCTGCGGGTCCAGCGGCGGTCCGGAACGGCAGCGGTCCGGAACGGGCTCCTGCTCCTGCATCTTGTCGTCTTCGGCCGGCGCCATTTTCCAAAATGGCGCCGAAAAATGGCGGCGGCCATAGACGAAAAAGATTGGACGGCAGGAGGTCCTTCCAGACCCCCGCTGGACTTTTGGCAAGTCTCGTGGGGGTCAGGAGGCCCCCCACAAGCTGGCCAAAAGTTCCTGGAGGTCCAGCGGGGGTCAGGGAGCGATTTCCCGCCGCGAATCGTTTTCGTACGGAAAATGGTGCCGGCAGGAGATCGACTGCAGGAGGTCGTTCAGCGAGGGTTCCGGCGCCTTGCTGAACGACCTCCTGCAGTCGATCTCCTGCCGGCGCCATTTTCCGTACGAAAACGATTCGCGGCGGGAAATCGCTCCCTGACCCCCGCTGGACCTCCAGGAACTTTTGGCCAGCTTGTGGGGGGCCTCCTGACCCCCACGAGACTTGCCAAAAGTCCAGCGGGGGTCCGGAAGGACCTCCTGCCGTCCAATCTTTTTCATCTATGGCCGCCGCCATTTTTCGGCGCCATTTTGGAAAATGGCGCCGGCCGAAGACGACAAGATGCAGGAGCAGGAGCCCGTTCCGGACCGCTGCCGTTCCGGACCGCCGCTGGACCCGCAGGTTATTTAAGTTATTTGGGGGGGGTTCGGGAGGGTGGGGGATTTAATTTAAAGGGTCGGGGGTGGGTTTTAGGGGGTTTTAATGTGCCGGTTTTTCGATTTTTCGATTTTTTAACGATTTTTCATGATTTTTCACGATATTTTACCCCCCCAAACGGCAACAATACGATTCCCTCCCCCTCCCAGCCGAAATCGATCGTTAAGACGATCGAGGACACGATTCACATCCCTAATATTTTTAAAAGTTTTATTGCCTCTCTAGCCCATTCTTTTCAAATTCTCTCTTAGCCTGTCTTATCAATGTCTTACATTTAACTTGCCTATGCTTATGCTTTATCCTATTTTTTCTGATGGATCCTTCTTCCAATTTTTGAATGAATATCTTTTCGCTAAAATATCTTCTTTCACCTCATCTTTTAACCATGCCGGTAATCGTTTTGCCTTCTTTCCACCTTTCTTAATGTGTGGAATACATCTGGACTGTGCTTCTAGGATGGTATTTTTAACAATGTCCACGGCTATTGCACACTTTTTACCTTTCAGTTTTTTTCTAACTATTTTTCTCATTTCATCAAAATTTCCCTTTTGAAAGTTTAGCACTAGAGCCGTGGATTTACTTACTGTCCCCCTTTCAGTCATTAATTCAAATTTTATCATATTTTATCATATTATCATATTATGATCACTATTGCCAAGTGGCCCAACCACCATTATCTCTCTCACCAAATCCTGTACTTCACTGAGAAATAGTTCTAAAATTTCTCCCTCTCTCTTTGGTTCCTGAGCTAGTTGCTCCATGAAGCAGTCATTTATTCCATCCAGGAATTTTATCTCTCTCTAACATGCCCTGATATTTCACTTACCCAGTCAATATTGGTGTAATTGAAATTTCCCATTATTACTGCACTACCAGTTTGGTTAGCTTCCCTAATTTCTCTTAGCATTTCACTGTCCGTCTCACCATTTTGGCCAGGTGGACAGTAGTATACTATCACTATACCCTTCCCCTACACACAAGGGATTTCTACCCATAAAGATCCTGTTGGACTGTATGCCATTCTGTACATAAAGCACCATCCCACCATCAAGATGCTCCTCTCTGTCTTTGCAATATAATTTGTTCCCCCTTACAGCATTATCACATTCGTTATTCTCTTTCCACCATGTCTTTAAGATGCCAGTTGTCTATATCATCATTCACTGCTATACACTCTAATTCGCCCATCTTACTTCATAGACTTCTGGCATTAACCTACAAACATTTCAAAGTGTGATTTTTGTTTGTATTTTTCTGCTTTTCAGTTGACAATGACAAATTGGAATCTTTTAGCTCAGGTTTTAATTATAGGCACTTGGACTACTTTTCTTATTATTGAAGCCTCTGTTGGGATGCCCTAACTCTAATGCTTCATTAGTATCCTTCGAAGATACATCCCTCCGAATTATATGCTGCTGAGCGACTGTCGGCTTTCCCCTTTGTTCTAGTTTAAAAGCTGCTCTTTCTCCTTTTTAAAAGTTAGCACCAGAACCCTGGTTCCACCCTGGTTAAGGTGGAGCCCATCCCTTTGGAAAATACTTCCCCTTCCCCAGTTCCTTACAAAACTGAATCCCTCTTCCTTGCACCATCATCTCATCCACACATTGAGACTCCGGAGCTCTACCTGTCTCTGGGGACCTGCATTTGGAACAGGGAGCATTTCAGAGAATGCTACCCTGGAAGTTCTAGATTTCAGATTTCTACCTGAGAGTCTAAATTGGCTTCCAGAACATCCCTCACAAATTTTCCTATGTTTTTGGTGCCCACATGTACCACGACAGCCGGCTCCTCCCCAGCACTGTCTAAAATCCTATCTAAGTGATACGCTACCTTCGCACCAGGTAGGTATGTTACCAGGCAGTCCTCACGCCCACCAGCCACCCAGCTGTCTACATTCCTAATAATCAAATCACCAACTATGATGGCCTACCTAACCCTTCCCTCCTGGACAGTAGCCCTGGGAGACACATCCTTGGTGCGAGAGGACAATGCATGGACAGTGAAAAGCTAAGAGAAATTATTAGTGCATTAATTATGGGAATTTTGGTAGTGCATTCATTGTGGGGGAAATTGATAGTGCCTTAATAATGGGAGATTTCAATTACCCTAGTATTGTGAATTACAAGCTGTTTAAAAGACAGGAAACAGAGAGTAGGATTAAATGGTCTGTTTTCACAATAGAAAAAGGTAGTTGAAATTTAACATGGACAAGAGCAAAGTGCTGCATATAGGGAAAAATTATCCTTGCTCTAGTTACTGTTAATGCTCTAGTTAATGTTAGGTTCTATCTTAGGAGTTACCACCCAGGAAAGAGATCTAGTCATCATAGTGGATAATGCATTGAAATCTTTGGCTCAGTGTCCTGTGTTGATCAAAAAAGAAAATAGAATATTAGAAATTATTAGGAAGGGCATGGCAAATAAAACGATGGATGTCATAATGCCTCTGTATCGCTCCATGGTGAGGCCGCATCTTGAATAGTGTGTGCAATTCTGGTTGCCGCATCTCATAAAAGATATAGTTGCATTGGAGAATATGCAGAGAAGAGCAACCAAAATGATAAGGGGCAAGGAACGGCTACCCCTTGAGGAAAGGTTAAGGAAGTTAGGGCTGTTCAGTTTGGAGAAGAGATGACTGAAGGAGGATATGATAGAGGTCTACAAAATCATGAAAAGTCTTGAACAAGTTAATGTAAATCAGTTATTTACTCTCTCAGATAATAGAAGGATTAGGGGGCACTCCATGAAGTTAGCAAGTTAGCATGAAGTTACCAATTTGTCATTGTCAACTGAAAAGCAGAAAAATACAAACAAAAATCACACTTTGAAATGTTTGTAGGTTAATGCCAGAAGTCTATGAAGTAAGATGGGTGAATTAGAGTGTATAAAACAAATCGAAAATGTATTTAAAACAAATCGAAAATTCTTTTTCACTCAGCTCATAGTTAAGCTCTGGAATTCCATTGCCAGAGAATGTGATTACAGCAGTTAGTATACTGGGTTTAAAAATGGTTTGGATATATTCCTAGAGGAAATATCCATAAACTGCTATTAATTAATAAGCAATAGTAGCTTGAGATTTATTTAATGTTTGGGTACTTGCCAGGTACTTGTGACTTGCATTGGCCACTGTTAGAAACTGGATACTTGGCTTGATGTCCCTTGGTCTGACCCCGTATGGCATATCTTATGTTCTTATGACACTTTGCAGACAGACTGTTTATGTTGCGGACTGAAGTGGAGTTGACAGTACCTTCCGGGGTTCAGCCCTGCAGGTCCTCACAGTTGGCTGGTGGAGCTGGCTATGGCAGAGGCCCAACTAGAACTTCACCTTTAACAGGCCTTGTTCCCCTTAGGTTAATCCCTTGGGTGCCGGGTCGGCAGGACTTAAGTATGGGCCTCTGATGACAAGGTGAAGTTCTGTAGTTGAGTCACTAGGAAGGGTCTGTGGCAGGCTGAATTCAGGTGGCGTCAGAGTCATTTAGCAGTCAGGCAGGTGGCATTCACATTGGTCAGAGTCAGGCAGTGGTCAGTGGCAGGCAGAGTTTTATCAAGGATGAGAAGCAGGCAATGGATAGTGGCAGGCAGAGTTCAATCAGAATCAAGCAGCAAGCTGAAGTTAGAACCAAAAATCCATCCAAGGGAAATGCAGGGCGGAGAGGCAGGCAGGAAGGCAAGGAACAGCACAGGTGGCAGAGGAAGACATTGAAGACTGAAGGCTTGAAGACAAGGAATTGAGGACTGACCACATGAAGACAAAGAAGATCTGAAAACTGGAACTCAGAAACACGAACCAGCTCTGACTAGACAAGAACCAGGGATGCAGGAACATAGGAACAAGGAGCAAATCAAGAACGCAGGAAAATGCAGAGGCAACTCATTCTACCAAAACAGATAGTCGACCTGTTGCTGAGGCAAGGGAGAGCTGCCGAGGTGGCCTTTTATAGGCCTCTGAAGATTGAAATCATCGGGCACTTCAGCTGTTTTCCTGCCATGGGCCCTTTAAGAGGGACATCGTCAGCACACATGTGTCCCTAGGAAGGGCCCAAGGAAGAAGCAGCATTGGCTTCAGGCCAGTCATGGCAGCCTACTGAATGCTTAGGCATGGATCCAGCCCAGCGTCAGGGAAAGCGGCAGAGGAGGCAGACTGAATGCGGCAGTCTGCTGCACACACATGGGGAGGTCTTCTCTGATATCGGAAGCGGGTAGTCCAATTTCAGGGCAGGAGGTAAGTGTGGCGGTTTGTGGCCTTGTCCTGCGGACTGCCAAATGTAACAATACCCCTCCTCTTAAACCCCCTCCCAGGGGGTCTTGGCTTCCCAGGGTGTAAGGCGTTAAATTCCTTCAGCAGGTTGGTATCCAGAATATTGGAATTGGTCTCTCAAGTATTTTCCTCAGGGCCATACCTCTTCCAGGAGATGAGCTATTCCCATCTCTTGCCCCAACAGCTGGAATCCAGAATCTCCTTCACCTCATATATCATGTTATCTTTGGAAGTCAACTCTGAGGAATAACAGCTTCAAAAGAAATAAGTGAAACAGACTGTGTGTATACCCAGCAAGGGATGTAATCTTAATTGGTAGGTCAAAGGATCTACCCAGCAGAGAATGGCAAAAGGCCAGATGTACCATGGAGCGAGCCGCATGGAGGGTACTCAGAAGCGTAAATGATGCATGCTTATCCATACCGTCTCGCCTGCTTTGAATTGTGGAGTGGGCCTCCAATGGACATTGGTGGTCTTTTTGGCTGTTTGTGCTGCCTTTAGTAGGAGGGCATTGATGTGGGCCCAGAGAGACTGGAGTTCCTGGGCAGATAGTTGAGCGACTGGTGAGGGTACAGCCATGGGGAGAGGCAGAGAAGGCAAGTGTTGTTTGCCATAGACTACTTGAAATGGTGGAGACCAAATAGAACTTCAAATGTGAGAAAATTCTGCCCAATTATCCTGGCATACGTTGGCATAGGCCCGGAGGAATGTTTGAAGCATTTGATTAATATGTTTGGACAGTCCCTTCCCCTGCAGATGGTAATCGGTCATGAAATCCAAGATTATATCAAACTTTTTACATAATGAACGCCAGTATTTGACTGTGAACTATAGCTTTGGTCCAATGCAATGTACTTAGGTGATGCATGTAGGCAGAAAACATGAATCATAAATAGCCGCGCTAACTGCGGAGCAGATGGGAGTTCTGGGACTGAGACGAAACAAGCCATCTTAGAGAAGCAGTCGATAACCATCCAAATTATGGTGGTGCCACCTGAGAGAAGGAGGTCTACTATGAAATTGGTAGACAAGTGGATCCAAGGTTCCCTGGGGGCTGGCAATGTCTGTAACAACCCCCAGGTTCAGTCTACAGAGCTTTTTTCTGTGGACAGCTGGGAAAAGAATCCACATAAGCCTTAACATCTTGCTTCATTTGAGGCCACCAATAGCATTGTTGAAGCAGTGTGAGGGTTTGGGCCCATCCAGGGTGATTTGGAACATGGAAGTCATGGGACCATCTTAATACTTTTTCTTGGAGTTTATTAGGAACGTTCATCTTTCCTGGTAGGATGGTCAAGGAAGCAGCTAGGAGAATCTTGGCTGGATTAATGATGTGCCTGGGGGTTCTGGGGTATCCTCAACCTAGAAGGAGCATGAGAGGTCATCAGCCCAGATGTTTTTGAGAGCCAAACGATATCTCAACTCAAAATCAAAGCTTGCAAAGAACAGGAACCAGCGAGTCTGTCGAGCATTTAGTAGTTGTTCATGATGGAGGTGTTCCAGATTCTTATGGTCCATGGTCTATAGTAATACGGTGCTGGGCACCTTCGAGCTAAGGGTGCCACTTTTCTAGTGCTAGCTTGATCACGAGAAGTTCTCTGTCCCCGATGCTATAGTGAGCTCAGCTGGTGAGACCTTCTTTGTGAAGAACAGATAAAGATGAAGAACCTTTAGGGGAATACTGGCTTAGTACCGCCCTTATACCCACGTTGGAGGCATCCACTTCCAAGATGAATAGGCATGTAGGATCTGGATGGCAAAGACAGGGTTTCTATAGGAACTCATCCTTTAGTTCTTGAAAGGCTGCTATGACTTCCTGAAGCCAAACCTTCGTGTTGGCTCCCTTACAGGTGAGGGCTGTAAGAGATGCCTCATCATAGAGTAATTTGCTATGAAGTGATGGTAATAGTTAGCAAATCCCAGAAATCTTTGTAGGGCTCATAATCCTTCTGGCTCGGGCTAGTCCTGGATGCTCTTAATCTTCTCTGGGTCCATGTGGAGTCCTTTCCTGGAAACAATATACTTCAAGAAGGGGAGGCTCTCCCTTTCAAATAGGCATTTCTCGAGTTTTCCATATAAATTGTTTTCTCGCAGCCACTGAAGAACCAGGTGTATATCATGGTGATGGGAGCTGAGATCCTGGGAGAAAATAAGGATGTCATCAAGATATATGACCACACAGACATAGAGGAAATAAAAAAACATCTCATTCATCATTTTTTGGAAGACAGCCAGGGCATTGCATAGTCTGAAGGGCATTACCTAATAATCATAATGGCTGTCCAGAGTGTTGAATGCTGGCTTACATTCATCACCAGGTTTAATTTGAATCAAGTTGTAGGCTCCTAGTTTCATAAATATCTTCGCACCTTGGAGGCAGTTGAAGAGTTCTGAGATTAACGGTAAAGGCTACTGATCCTTTTTGGTAATGGGGTTTAAACCACAGTAGCCAGAGTGAGCCATCCTTCTTACCCATAAAGAAGAAACCAGCACCTTCTGGGGAGTGGATTGTTGAATGAAACCCCAATCTAGGTTCTCACGGATGTACTTTGACATGGCCTTAGTCTCAGGGAAAGACAATGGGTATACCCTAATCCGTGGAGACTTGGTATCAGGAAGCAACTTAATTCTGCAGTTGTACTCCTTGTGAGATGGCAGTGTCTCAGCCTCTTTTTTTAGAACATGTCCTCATAGTCACTGTATTGAGGACAGAGCCCTGGATGTGTAGCAGTCAAAGGTAAGTGGAGCTGTGAGTCCACCTGCTCCAAACACAAATCATGGCATTACAGATCCAAGCAGATGAATTGCAACATGACCCAGTCGAATTGTGGGGAGTGTAGCTGGAACCATAGGTACTCCAGTACGATGGGATGGATAGCTCGATCAATTACATGGAAAACTATATTCTCTTTGTGGAGTAGGCCAGTATGCATGGTCGATGGTGCAGTGGCAAGAGTGATTCGACCAGGCAACAGATCCCCATATATGGAACAGATGATCAAAGGGGACTTCCTGGAAACAGTGGAAAACTGTAAGTGATCCACCAGAGCTTTCTTCAGAAAGTTTCCACCCAGCTCCAGAGTCTACCAGAACCATGGTTGTGAAGTTCCAGTGATTGTCACTGGAAGGGTTAATTGGGGAGCAGGAGGCGTGTAGCCTAGGATCATTTCCTCACCAGATCATAGGCTCTGAAGTTTCCTGGCTTGATGGGGCAATGAGCAAGCCAGTGCCCTGTGCGAGCACAATAGAAACAGAGGCCTAACTGGCATTGATGGAATCTCTCTTCAGGGGTGAGGTGACCTTGTTTGAACTATGTAGTTTCGTCTGAGCGCACCTGGGGTGCTGGAGTTGATGCTGGTGGAGAGTGCGGGTACTAGAAATGGGGATCCAGTGTGATGGCCCTGTGAGGAGGGTGGAGCTCCCGAGCCTGTTTTTGGATGCAGCAATCAATCCTGCCAGCCAAGTCGATGAACCCCTCCAGGGACTCTGGAAGCTCACGGGCAGCTAACTCATCTTTTTTCCGGGAAGACAAGCCCTCCAGGAAGGTGCTGTGTGGGCAGTCCTCCTTCCAATTGAGCTCTGTGACCAGATTCTGGAATTCTATGGCAAAGTCCATTAGAGACCGAGTGCCCTGGTACAGGTGGAGGAGGTCAGAGCTCAAGGTAGCCAGTCTGCTAGGTTTGTTGAAAACTGTCTTGAATATAGTCACAAACTGCTGCAAATCTCAGAGAACTGGGTCAGTGCACACCCACAGTGGTGATTATTTTAAAGGAAAAATGGTATGTGAGAGAAAGCTCAGTGTTACTGTTCAATTTAGTGGTCCTTTTTTAATTATATAGATTTCCATCCTGATATGTTTTCAGAGTCAGAGATCTTGCTGGTTGTATCTAATAATACATGAGGAGAGTACAGTGGAAACATGTCAGGTTTCAAGGCATGCATTGCAAAACACTTTCGAGACACATTATTGGTATAGTTTTTCTTGTTCCACTCTCAGTTCCAGTTATAGTTTTAATAAAAGTTTTATTTTTGGTTACCATAGCAGTTTCTCTTCATCTAGAAAAATTTGGGGGCAGATAACTTATTTGGGTACTTATTATCGTTGCGCTTGGGACGGGACGAGCGCTAGGGGGCGAGAGGTGTGTGCCCCTGCGGCAAGACATATCTTGTCTGGGAGTGGAGACGGCCAGATCCCTGCCGACCTGCACGCCTTTGTGAGACCAACCACGCAAGGTTGGCCTCTGAGTGGTCCTCCGACTACTCCAAGCCCTTTCAG
Source organism: Rhinatrema bivittatum (assembly GCF_901001135.1). Classification (NCBI taxonomy): domain Eukaryota; kingdom Metazoa; phylum Chordata; class Amphibia; order Gymnophiona; family Rhinatrematidae; genus Rhinatrema; species Rhinatrema bivittatum. The sequence continues at coordinate 56,642,566 of NC_042621.1, forward strand.
ACCTGCCACAGGGAGCAGCAGAGGCGGCAGGCTGGACATGAGGCAGGACACAAGTAGATGAAGGCCAAAGGCACTGGAGTTTGGATCTTGAAATGAAGACGAGGACTTTGAACTCACACATGGAGGAGACGGAGGCAGAGCAAGGAGCTCCGAAGACCCGGGCATAGTTTAAGGACTCTGAGTCGGAGCACTGAGGTGGGACAGTGGAAGGGAGGTTAAAAGCCGGGATCAACAAGAGACTTGTGCAGTCAAGGAGACAAGGACATCAGGAACACATGGAAGACGGAACATCAGGACCACTTGGAAGACGAAGCATAGGACCACTTGGAAGAGGAGACAGGGCCACTTGGAAGATGAGACATGGAATCCAAGAACAGGAACACCAGGCAGGAACAGGAAGTGAAGGAGTCCTAGGGAGGACTAGTCCTTGATGACTAGCTCCTTGCCAAGGCCACAATGGACTGACTGAGGAGCCCTTTTGTAGGGCAGAGGCGGCAACTCCCTGGAAGGAGCTACCAGGTGGACCACACCTCCCTGTCCCTTTAAGAAGGGGAGAGAGGCACGGCCTCGCCCCTTAGGAGGAGCAGGAACAGGAAGTCCAGGACCCTGGACAGCGGCGTCCCTGCTGCTGCCATGCAGGAGGAAGCTGGGCCGTAGGCAGGCCCCGACGTAGAA